>NC_034594.1:131987525-131992059 GCF_900095145.1 Mus pahari
GGTGGTGGTGGTGGTGGTGGTGGTGATGGTGGTGGTGGTGGTGGTGATGGTGGTGGTGATGGTGATGGTGGTGGTGGTGGTGGTGGTGGTGTTGTTTTCTTTTTGGATGACTTTAAAATCTGCATAAAGAGGAGGACTGGATGTTTGTAGAAGCTACAGGGTAAAGGGGGAAGCAGTGCTAGACAGATGGGAAAGGAGAAGAAAACAACTATAAGGTAATAAACTGGTACCAAGTGACTGAGAAGGACTATTTCCAAGGCCTCAGAAACCAGTCATAAGATCAAACACAGAGACTCTGAGCTTTAGAGGACAGACCACAAATAAAATATGACTAGCAGAAATTAAATTAATCCAGTGCTTACAGAATAATAAGCATTTAAAGCAATTAAAACAGCCAGTTTAATATTTCATTTTATTTTTTTCTTTGAGACTTTTATTCATGAGGACATAAAAATAGTAACATTATGTGGTTTTTAGTAAAGGTGCCTTATTATAAATAAAAAACATTAGAGGGTACAAACCAGTATTATATGCTTTAAAATCCTTTTCTCATAGCTAGATTAGAGGTTGGGTCTAATTAACTCCCAACAGGTTCAATGAATGAATTACAGAAAGTATATAAGAAACAGTCAGCGTTTGTAGATGTTGATTTCATCGAAAACTTGCCTAGTTCCCTGTAAATTATGCTAGCAATGAAACTGTCCCGACAAAACAATTTAAATATAACATTACATTTAAGTTTATTCCTTGGAGTAGACTACACATCAAACCAACCAGCAATGGAACCAAAAGAAATCGCTGAAACTTTTAAAATTGGAGTATTTTTTTCTTTATTTCTTTACTTTTTACAGTACCACAATCCCAAACATTTGGTGAAAATTCTGTGCATATTTTCTCATTTGAGTACCAGCTGCCAGAAATTATACAGTTTTCAGTATAGTACCAATTTTTTAAACATTTAAGTAACTCTGAACTATTTTTCATGGGCACCCAGCCATAGAAAAAGTAAGGGTTCATAATATTTTGTTCTAAAACCTCCAGTTTTCTAATTATTTTTTTAAACCCACAAGGAGCAGTGTGAAGGGTACTTAAAATATGCTTGATAAAGGAGCTATATTTTATAGTGATTTTATTATCCT
Organism: Mus pahari; assembly: GCF_900095145.1. Classification (NCBI taxonomy): domain Eukaryota; kingdom Metazoa; phylum Chordata; class Mammalia; order Rodentia; family Muridae; genus Mus; species Mus pahari. The sequence goes on from NC_034594.1 coordinate 131,988,665, forward strand.
GATCCATAGTAAGATAAATAATTAGGTATTAGTTAATCCAAAAGTGTATGTTTTATAAGCAACTTTTAAAATCAATTGTACAAATAATTGTATATGTTCATCTTTTTGTTTTTGCTGTTGCTGTTGTTGTTGCTGCTGTTGTTGTTGTTGTTGCTGTAGTTGTTGTTGGCTATTGGCTTTTTGGAATTTTGCAATGCAACTCTGGCTGTTCTGGAACTCACTATGTACACCAAGCTGGTCTGAAATCCACAAAGATCCTCACTTTCCCCTTTGTCCCTCCCCTTTCCCCTCCTCACTCTCCTCTTCTCCCTTCTCCCTTCTTCTCCCTTCTCCCTTCTCCCTTCTCCCTTCTCCCTTCTCCCTCTTTCCTTCTCCCTTCTCCCTCTTCCCTTCTCCCTTCTTCTCCCTTCTCCCTTCTCCCTTCTCCCTTCTCCCTTCTCCCTTCTCCCTTCTCCCTTCTCCCTTCTCCNTCCCTTCTCCCTTCTCCCTTCTCCCTTCTCCCTTCTCCCTTCTCCCTTCTTCTCCCTTCTCCCTTCTCCCTTCTCCCTTCTCCCTTCTCCCTTCTCCCTTCTCCCTTCTCCCTTCTCCCTTCTCCCTTCTCCCTTCTCTCTTCTCCCTTCCACCTTTCCCCCTGCCTTCAGCCACAATCTCTGCTATAGTGCTGAACTAATGCAACAGTTTCATCAATTATAACAAATGTCCTACTTCTGTAGGAGATTGTTAATAATGGATAATATGGTTCAAATGTGTTTTTCAGAAAACACATGCTGTAAAGTTAATCTCCAAAGTAATAGTGTTGTGAAGCAATTAGGCCCTGAAACTGTGAATTGATTGCTACTATAGCGGCAAGCAAGACCATATTTATTGTCACTAAAGGCGTCATTACAAAAATAAGTATCCATTGTCTACCTCTGTCTCTCTATCTCTGTATGTCTCTCTCTGCCACTGTTTCTGTCTGTCTCTGTCTGTCTCTGTCCCTCTCCTCTCTCCCTCCCTTCTTATTCCCTATTCTCTCCCCCTTCCCTTTTTCTCCCTCCCAGTTCCACCATTACAAGATGCAACAAGAATGCCTTCGCCAGATGTTAGCCCCTTGATCCTGAACTTCCAATATCCAGACCTATGAAAAATGAATTTCTACTAATTATGCTTTAGCCTGTCTGTGGCATTCTGCAACAGCAGAACAAAATGGACTAAGACAATGTGAGAGGGCAAAGCACGTGGAGGTAGAAAACTAAAACAGAGGACTCTATCCTATACAATATGGCTGGAATTCTGCTTATCTCAAGTTCTTTAAGTGCCTCTGCAAATTCCATTTTATCATGCAAGGTAACAAAAGCACATGCTTTAGAATGGGGATGCATTGGGGAATGGGGATATAACTCTATCTATCACATATCCCTAAACAAGTTCTCATGGACAAATATGCCACAAAATTAAATGATTTTAAAAAAAAACTGTCATAAACACAGAGAAAATGAGGCAGCAGCAGAGACAGATGGACTGCAGGCAGCAGTAACTGAAAAGACTGCCTGCATGGTGTGGGATCTAAGAGTTGAAAACAGAGTAGCCAAGAGCATAGAAACTATTCAAGTAGAACAGGACAAGTAAACTGGAGCCAGAGGGGTGCTACTATAAGGGACAGAGAGCTCAGAAAGAGTAAGGCCATCTATTAGTCACTCTGAAAACAACAGGGCAGGAAGTTTGTGAGCCAAGATGTTTGAAAAGGCAACTCAACCCAACCCACCATCCTGAAAATACAGAAAAACTCATTTCTCTTAAAACGAGCCACAAACAAGGATTGCGGTTCAATTCCATAAAATGTTATACTTTTTAAAAAGGAAATAAAGAGTAGAATAATATCCTTTCAAGCAATAAAAGCTCTCTAAAAGGTCATGTCTATAAAACACATGAGAACTATAACCTAATATTTCTAAGTGAACTAGAAACAAATTAAGAAAATAATGCAGCATTAAGAGAACAGCATACATCATAATTACTGGCCTGAAAAAGGGAACATAGGACTCAAAAAGGGATTAGAAATGAGAGAATTTGTAATTTCAGTAATTATTACTACTGCATCTGGAGATGGGAAGAAAGGGCCCCTCCAATTCTCATCTGAATGTTAGTCACCATATTCACTCAAGAAAAGTACCCAAGCCAAAGCAAGCAGCACCTAGAAGGAGGAGATGTATCTTGGGAGAATAGTTCCTGGGGTTCCTGGGGTTCCTGGGGTTCCTGGGGTTCCTGGGGTTCCTGGGGCACTGCTGTGATTACCACCAGCCAACATGGAGAAGTTAACACATCAGAGATTTAGTATTTACCCGCAACAGATTTTAGTTACGGTGTTGGAGACAAATCAACTCTTAATAACTACTGCTATGGTTCTACAAAGTAATTAAATAAAAATGAGATGGGATCAAATTGTTTCAAAGAAATTAAATTGAGTCACAGAAAAAGGGTGAATACTACTTATAATACATAAAAACATCTTTCATCCAAGATAATATTAACACTATATCTGCCAACCATTCAAATTTTTTAGGAAAATATAAAAGAAATGTAACCCATGATAAGAGGTTAAAAGAAATCTGAAACTGAACCAACAGTCATAGACAATTAGTAGAATATTAGTTAGTAGTTACTATCCAGAGCTGTGCCTGACTGTTATTATACAGGATTATAGAGCGAACTGTTCAGGTATCCATAATTATTGAGAAGTGTACAAGTCTTACTAAATAGTCATCTTTGAAAGGTGAAATAATCACATGATTAATTTATATTTAAAGAAAAGATACTATATACTAAAACTCAGCACTTATCAGTTATTTTTGCTTTACTTTAGTATACCCTGAAATTCTGGGGTTATTTATGGCTATTCTCTTACAAGGTGAAGGTTCTATATAGTTGTGTTGCCATTGTACATATCTTCCCAAGATGCAGTCATTGATGGCATGTTGGCTGTTTAAAAATAATTATCAATGGATCATCTAATGTGTGTTTGATAAACCAAGCCTATGCTCTTTGATTCCTGAGAAGGAGACTTTAAGCATTTTCTAGCACACTAAAAACTGTAATATCCTCTTTGTTGAAGAAACTAAAAGAAACATGGAATGTGTTAAGTGGAAATGTAGAAAGTCTGCACTGTAAAGTTTCTAGGGATGAAATGTGAGTTAAAGACTACCCTAGATAGATTTTAAAAATAAGCTTCAAAGAAAAGATGCATGAGCTAAAGATCTGAGCACTAGATATTAGCCAAAATAAACCATGTAGAAAAGAGACTTTAAAACTAGTATCTGGGCCGGGTGGTGGTGGTGCACGCCTTTAATCCCAGCACTTGGGAGGCAGAGGCAGGTGGATTTCTGAGTTCAAGGCCAGCCTGGTCTACAAAGTGAGTT
>NC_034594.1:131992804-131994814 GCF_900095145.1 Mus pahari
AGTGGGAGTGGGTGGGTAGGGGAGCAGGGGCAGGGGAGGTATAGGGAACTTTCAGGATAGCATTTGAAATGTAAATAAAGAAAATAAAAATAAAACAAAAAAACCTTGATTAGCTGAAAAAAGAATAGTAAAATTATAAAAATAATAAATAATCAGAATGAATTAATGAATAAATTTAATAAAATAAAAATATTTTAAAGAATTAAGAATATTAAAAATGTAACCATTTGAGTAAATATAAAAGGTTACCTTTAACCTCTTTAAATTCTCTTCAAATATTATTTAAAATAGTTGTATATCATAAAGCTTATCATAAAGAAGTGTTGCATTTATTTAATCTCTATAGGGTTTTCTACCCAACCTTTGATCATTCAGTTCCCAGATAAAAGACACAAAACCTTCATACGTATTATAAGCCTTTAATGCACTAGAACTGGACAGATATCTACCCTCCATGCTATTATGTCTACTTCCCCATCAATAACCCTGCATGATAATTTGCCATGTTCTATCTAGGCTGTTCTTAACTCCAATTGGCCAGACATCATGGCCATATTTTGTTGACTCACCGACCCATCTTCTCCTCTCTCCATATTCTTCCTCTCCTCTCATCATGGTCCTACCAAGCCCCAACCCTGGAAATGGAAACTCTTTTTATTTCTCTTCTGCCCAGCTATTGGCTATAGGCATCTTTATTTATCAATTAAGGATAACCTGGGCCGGGGGGGGGGGGAAGGTTACATGTCTCTTGGGTCTACATATGAATCTCCTCAACCCTGGGGGCAACCAGGGTCAATATTTAGCATTACAATATATAGCAACAGACCAAACCTCCACAGAAATATGTGCAAATAATAGGAAAATTCTGTGGGATAGGGATGAAATATACAGTTACAAGGTTCTCATAGGTTGTGATATAATTCCATTTGAAGGCAAACTGTTATAATTTAAAGATGTGTTCCATAAAATATGAACCAGTCTCAAAGGATAAGAGATTAGAAGAGAGAAAGAGAAAAGAAGGTAGAGAAAACAAACAGAAAAACAGGATTATGGATTAGAAACTATCAAAAAAGGTAAAATATAATTATAAAGAATGATGAATACAAAAAGTGTCAGAAAAGGGAACACAAATGAGATTGAACAACACAGAACACATCACACACAGAACAATACACAACACAGAACACATCAGCTCATATTCAACCATTTGAGTAATCACAATAATTGTGAACTGAATAAATAATTCAAAATAGAGATAAGTGTTATCAATTTGATTTTAAAACTCAGACTCAAATATTCAAAACACAAAGAATTTGTTTAAGTAAAAACATTAGTAAGTTAAAAATAACAGGAGGAAAGGAGGAGCTGGGAGTAGTTAACATTGGTCAAAAGAAAACTGACATAGCCCTGTTAACATCACACAAGGTTGTTTTCAGAGTAAAAGAAATCACCCGGAATAAACTTTATTTCATAATCATTAAGAAATAATTTTATCATATAGGCATAACAATTTAAATGATTATGTTAATAACACAGCTTTAGAACAAACATGTTGAAAACAAAAGACCCACAGAACAGAGATTTTTAACATCAATGTTCTTAAAAAATGCAGTTGACCTGTAAAAAGAAAACCATGGCTGGCATCTGGCACCTTTCCCGCCGGAGGAGGGGTGTCAGCCCGGGAGGAGTCTCAAGGCCTGAGCCGGTAAGAAGAACATCTTTACTCCGATGCACTGCAGGGGGAGAGGGCGGCCTGCAGAAGTGACACAGCTGTTGGGTCAGACTCCATTTCTGGCTCCAGACATCCAGCACCTTTCCCGCCAGAGGAGAGCTGGTAAGAGAGCCAGCCATCTTTGCTCCGGTGCACTGCCAGGGAGAGGGCAGCCTGCAGAAGCAACACAGCTTCTGGAAAAGATCCTGGCTCTGGCTCTAGTCATCCAGCACCTTTCCTGCCTGAGGAGGGGTGTCCACCCAGGAGGAGTCTCAAGGCCTGAGCTGGCAGGAGAGCCA
>NC_034594.1:131994825-132007621 GCF_900095145.1 Mus pahari
GAACTAACCAGCACCCCCAGAGCTTGTGTCTCTAGCTGCATATGTAGCAGAAGATGGCCATCATTGGGAAGAGAGGCCCCTTGGTCTTGCAAACTTTATATGACCCAGAACAAGGGGAAGGCCAGGGACAAGAAGTGGGAGTGGGTGGGTAGGGGAGCAGGGGCAGGGGGAGGATATGGGGAACTTTTGGGATAGCATTTGAAATGTAAATAAAGAAAATAATTTTAAAAATAGAAGAAGAAAACCCCCAACACTGTGATGCTCTATTTGAACTAACCTGACCTAATTGACTTTTAGGAGTTGCTCTAATCAGACCTGGAGACTTTGATCACATTTGAGAGGGCCCGGGTTAGAGCAGCCTGCCACTATCTGTAACTCCAGTTCTAGGAAATCTGACACCCTCTCTGGCCTCAGCAGGAACCTACCATGCTCAGAGCATACAATTATACATGCAGGTAGACCACCGATGGACATTCAATAAAGATTTATTTTTAACAAGAAAAACACTGCGACCAGCTCCACCATATGCTGTACGTATATTCAGTGACACGTGTAATATTTACATGCATACTAACCAAGGTTTAATGAACGTAAGAGATTTTGAATCATATTAAAATATGCTTGAATCTACAAGAGAACTAAATTAAAAGTGAAATACAGAAACTATAGAACAGAAAATATAAACAATCTATGAACTAAAGAAGAAATGGAAAAGGAACTTCGTGTGTATTTTAGCTTTGTGATAGTGAAAAAAAATCTTTAAATTTTTGAGATGCAGGCAGGTGCTGGACCTAAATCCAGAGCTTTGAATCAGATCACCCCAACATATACACCATACATGGGCTCCTAGAGCATGGGAGGAGCAGGTCCTACAGAACCAGATGTCATTACTGAACAGGACTGGCCCTAGGCCCTTCACCTGGCCGCTCAGCATGGAGCTGCTGCAGCTGCTTATCCGGCTGGAGGGAGGGGAGGGGGCCAGTGGTGCTGCCTGCAGGCTACAAACACAAAGTGTAGCAGCTAGGAGCTTGCACAGAAGCCAGCAGGATATCTAGAAGAGTCTCAGCAATGGTCCAGCAGTCATGGTGCTTCAGAAATCAAACCCACTGCCCGGAAGAGAACGATCAAGCAATCGTCCTGGCTCTTAGCAACGACAGGATGCCCGGTTCATTTTCTAGAGTGAACCTCCTCAAAAGACCTCTATGGTCTGCGCTACTCCTGAAGGCCATATTGGTATCTATGGTCCACTGACCCAAGTTGTGTTGAAGCACAAGGTTTATGTGCATGTCTATGGTCTAAGCTGCCACTGGAGGCCAGGTGGATATCCAAGGCCCATGCTACTGCCAGAAGCCAGGTGGATGTTTGTAGTGTGAGTCACCACAGGAGGCCATATGAGTATCCATTCTTTGTGCTACCACCGGGTGGGCCATGTTGATGAAAGTGGTCTGTTCAGCCATCAGAGGCCATGTTCATGTCTGTGGACTGTGCTGCTCAAGGACCACGTTGGGGTCTATGGTCCTGATGCAGCTCAGTGTTGTGTTGATGTCCATAGTTCATGTTACCAAGAACCTTGCAGATGTCCATGCTCTGTGCTGCTGCCTTAAGCCATGTTGATCTCTATGGGCTGACAGGGAGCATGTTGATGTTGGTGACAGTGACCTATGTGGCCCTGAATGTCATACTGATGTCCTTGTCCTGTGCTGTTGCTGAAGGCCATGATGGTATCCTTGGACCATGCTGCAGCATAAGACCGTGTTGACATTCATGTTTTGTGCCGCCACTGGAGAGCATGCTAAGGTCTGTCCTATGGGAGACAACATGGATGTCCACAGTGTTTGCTATCACCAGAAACCATGTAGAAGTCCATGCTCCATGTTCCCACTGACTGTAAAGGGTAAGGAAGCTACTTTTTCTGTGGTATGGATGACTTCAGACTCACAATTGAGAAAAAGGGACATAGAAGGCTTCAGCGACAACCCTCTCCCGACACCCTTTCCCCCAAAAGTAACAGTCTGTAGAGAAAGCTATCAAAAAGAAATCGAAAAAGTTGTGATCCTTATGCGAGAAGGATGTGTAACTCTCCACATTGATGGCTTCTGGCAGGGGTGCCGGTGGGGAAGACTCAGTATTTTAAGAGCTAGCCACTGAGAGTTTGTGACCACATGCTTACATACTCACATGCTCCAATGAGCATATGAGCAACACAAATTAGTCTTACATTTTTTTTCTTCTTCCAGTTTTTAGGGGGAGGAAGTCAAAAGGATGGGGAAGGAACAGATGTGGGAGGGGGAAGTGAGTGTGATTAGGAAGCATGGATAGGAAATTCTAAAATAATCAACAAAAATCTTATGTTAGAAAAAAATTTATGAGATGCAGCCAAGCAAGGATACTTTTATAGAAACAAATACCTTCATTATAAAATTATCAAAGTTTATATTAAATGACCTCATTTTCCACCTCAGCCTGTCATACTTTAAGAAAAAGAACAAATTAAACCAATTCTATTAATAACACATAAACATAAAATGTAACAAGAACTATTAAAATATGTAAAAGAAATGTAATTACTAAATAAAAAAGTAGTTCAAGATTATAAATGAAATTTACAAATATTTAGCAAGACTATTAAATAAAATAAGAGAAAAGAGGAAAAACATTCTGGGAGTGAGAAATGGGTTAGTTGGCCTCAGGACAGCATCTCTAGATACCAAGACAGTGAGGAGTGTTATGCATGACTTAGGAGCAGAAAGTTTGACAGAAGAGATGTTACAGACTGATTTCTTGAAAAGCACAAACTTAAGGTTTACTCAAGAAGAATTAATGCCGGGTGTGGTGGAGCACGCCTTTAATCCCAGCACTCGGGAGGCAGAGGCAGGTGGATTTCTGAGATCGAGGCCAGCCTGGTCTACAACGTGAGTTCCAGGATAGCCAAGGATATACAGAGAAACCCTGTCGAAGAAGAAGAAGAAGAAGAAGAAGAAGAAGAAGAAGAAGAAGAAGAAGAAGAAGAAGAAGAAGAAGAAGAAGAAGAAGAATTAAAAAAAATTGAATCGACATTAATTTTTGGAGTCATCCTTATGACTTATTGCAGACATTTTTATTAGTTCTCTGGGGATTTTGTATATCTTTTGATCATATTCACCCCCTTACAAACTTCTACAAGACACACTCTGCCTCCTCTACCTACCCAAGTCTGTATCCTCTGTTTTTCTCCAATAGAAGGCCACACATCCTAGATGACATGGGCAAATCTAATTGGACTTGATGGATGTTTAAAAAAAAAAAGACATGCCAGCTTAAAATTTTAATCCATACTTCAAATATTTTCACCAACAAAAATCCACTCCATATGATTTTCTGATAGATTTCATCAAACATTTAAGAGAGAGTTAATTCCAATTTTATACAAATTCCTCCAGGAATCTAAATAGGAGAAGATATTCCTATTTTACTGGGTGAGGTCAGTCTATCCTAATTTTGTACATAGATGAAACCATTTGTAGAAGGTAAATTATATACAAATGCCCATCAAGAACATACATAGAAAAACAATATCAAATTGAATCTCACAAAATGAAAAGAATATCATATGACCCCCAAATGTAAGGTTGACTTAGGGTTTGAGAGCCAATCAATTTGTCTTAGTCAGGGTTTCTATTCCTGCACAAAACATCATGACCAAGAAACAAGTTAGGGAAGAAAGGGTTTATTCAGCTTATACTTTCACATTGCTGTTCATTGCCAAAGGAAGTCAGGACAAGAACTCACACAGGGCAGGAACTTGGAGGCAGGAGCTGATGCAGAGGCCAAAGAGGGTGCTGCTTACTGGCTTGTATCTCCTGGCTTGCTCAGCTTGTTTTCTTATAGAACCCAGGACTACCAGCCCAGGGATGACACCACCCACAATGGACTGGGCCCTCCCCCCTCGATCACTAATTGAGAAAATGCCTTGCAGCTGGATCTCAAGGAGGCATTTCTTCAAGGGAGGCTCCTTTCTCTATGATAACCCCAGCTTGTGTCAAGTTGACACACAAAACCAACCAGTAAACCACCCTGTTGTCAACTTGACACACAAACACATCACTATTAAGCCTTAAAACTTACTTTCCTGTTCATCCCCAAGATCTAAATAACTTTAAAATTTTCACAGTCTTTACAAATTCTTACATATTAAAATTTCAATCCCTTTAAAATATCCCATCTCTTTTGAAATTCAAAGTTTTTTTAACTGTGGGCTCCACTAAAATACTTTCTTCCTTTAAGAGGGAAAAATATCAAGGCATAGTCAACAATCAAAAGCAAAATCAAACTCTAACCATCCAATGTCTAGGATCCACTCACGATCTTCTGGACTCCTCCAAGAGCTTGGGTCACTTCTCCAGCTCTGCCCTTTGTAACACACACCTTGTCTGCTACATGCCAGCTGCCTGTACTCCGCTGCTGTTGCTGTTCTTGGTGGTCATCTCATGGTACTGGCATCTCCAAAACACTTCTGTCTTCTGCTGCAACTGGACTGCTCTTTCACAAATAGCTGCTCATAGGCTCTTTTCATGGTGCTAAGCCTCAACTTCTCTGCATCATTCCTTTAGTCCTGGGCCTTCAACTGCCACTGAGGCTGCACCTTCACCAATGGCCTCTCCTGACCTCTCACAGTGCCAAGCATCAGCTGCTACCCCTTCATGTTTTAAAATCAGTACCACCTGGGTAACTCTTATACATTACCAAGTCTGGCTGCCAACACGAGGTACAACCATGGCTGCCTCTGGAACATAGCTTCTCTGTGCTCTCAGGAAACACTTCCCGGAAGATTTCACCTTACTGATGTTAGTCTCTTCTTAATCAGTGCTAATTCCTTACCTCCAACTAACTAGCATCAATAGTCCCAGTAATGCAAATGTTTCATTTTAGTAGTTCTGGTATCTTGTTAATCACAGATGATTCTTCAGTCCCAGCTAACCAAAACCACAGAATCTTCACAATCAAAATAGCAATGGTCCTGATAAGAGTCTTTAATCTTTCCTCTGAAATTTCACAAGCCAGGTGTCCATCATTTGCACTGTTCTCAACATTATCTTCCAAGCTCCTACAGAACATTCCACAGAGCTCTTAACACCCAATGGCTTTTCTAGCCCAAATTTCCAAAGTCTTTCCACAGTCCTGCCCAAAACATAGTAGGTCGTCACAGAAATACCCAACTATGCTGGTACCAGTTTCTGTCTTAGGGTTTTATTGCTATGAACAGATACCATGACCAAAGCAACTCTTTTAAAGGACAACTTTTAATTGGGGCTGGCTTACAGGTTCAGAGGTTCAGTCCATTTTCATCAAGGTGAGAGGATAGTAGCATCTAGGCAGGCACAGTGCAGGCAGAACTGAGAGTCCACATCTTCATCTGAAGGCTGCTAGTGGAAGCCTCACTTTCAGGCAGTTAGGACAAGGGTCTTAAAGCCCACACCCACAGTAACACACCTACTCCAACAAGGCCACACCTACTCCAACAAGACCACACCTCTGAATAGTGCTACTCCCTGGGCCAAGCATATACAAACCATCACACTTACTATGCTAACAAACTAAAATAGAAAAATTAGATGTAATTTTAAGGGGCTGAAAAAGTATTTGATGAAATTTAGAAATCATTCTTGACTTCTAGTGAAAGTATTGAGACATCAGCCTAGCCACAAAACCTTTGACCTAAAATTTGCCCTGCCTACAAGATGTGATGGGGTAAAGGTGGCAAAGAAATTGTGGGGCTGGTCAGTCAATGACTGGTCCAGCTTGAGATCCATGCCATGAGAGGGAGCCACCCCTAACACTACCTAGAGGGCCAAGAATCACAGGCTGAATATCTCAGAGACTTAGAATATAACCAAACATAACTGACAAAAAATGTCAATGAAATTATTCCTAGGGCTGGCAAGATGACTCAGTGGGTAAGAAGAACACTGACTGCTCTTCTGAAGGTCCTGAGTTCAAATCCCAGAAACCACATGGTGCCTCACAACTTGCAATGAGATATGACGCTACCTTCTGGCGAGTCTGAAGACAGCTACAGTGTACCTATGTATAAAAATAAATAAATCTTTGGGCCAGAGTGAGCAAGGACTGAGTGAGTGAAGTTGACTGGAGCAAGCAGAGCCTACCAGAGCGAGCAGAGGTCCTAAAAATTCAATTCCCAAAAAACCACATGAAGGCTCACAACCATCTGTACAGCTAGAGTATACTCACATACATAAAAATAAATAAATAAATCTTTAAAAAGAAATTTTTCCTAATGATATTGTGCCTTTACCGATACATTGGTGCCTAGCCTAGGTGTCATCAAAGAAGCTTCACCCAACAACGGTTGGAGACAGTTGCAGAGACCCACAACCAAACTATTGGGGAACCCTGCAGAAGAGGAGGAAGAAGGGTTATAGGAGCCAGAAGCCACAGGAAAACACATGGGATCAGTTGACCTAGGCTCATGGGTGCTCACAAAGACTGAACGGCCAACCAAGAAGCCTACATGGGACTGACTAGACCTTCTGCACATACCTTGCAGTTGTATAGCTTGGTCTTCTTATGGGGTTCCTAACAGTGGGAGCAGGGGTTGTCCCTGACTCTGTTTCCTGCCTTTGGGATCCCTTCCTCCTACTGGGTTGCCTTGTCTAGCCTTAATAGGAGGAGGTGTACCTATGCTTACTACAACTTGATATGCCATGGCTGATAACCATGGCGGGGGGGGGGGAAGCAGAGAAGGAGTAGATGGAGGGGGGAAGTGGGGGAGTAGTGGGGAGAGATTGGGAGGAGAGGAGGGAGGGGAATCTGCAGGAGGGATGTAATAAATAAATAAATAATCAATCTTTAAAAATCATTCTTCGTAAGCAGCAAATGAAAAATAAGGAACTTTCTTCAAAATCAATGTATGTCTCTGGAAACCCACAGCCATCATAGTGCTTCAGAGTGAGAAGATGGAGGTGTTCTCCTTTAAGATGAGGGATGAAGCAAGGATGCACAGTTTCACCAATGATACAACATCATATTAGAATTCCTGGACAAATCAATTAGACAGGAAAACTATAAAGCCTGTCCGCATTAGAAATTTAAGGTGAAAAATGATCTTTTTCACCAATGATTGTAATAAAATTCTAACTTTAAAAAAACTACATAGCAAAATATATTCATGTAATAGATTTGTGAAGNAAGCAGAAAATGGAGAAATAAATCACAGTTTTCAGAATTAATTACATGGAAAAATGTTGTGGAATGAGGATTTTTGGGGACTTCTCTAAATATGTCTTGTTTTATGGATTTAACTTTGGGATCATGCACATAGTTGCAAGACATTTCAAAAACTCATTTCCAAAAATGTTAAGAGAAAATGAAATTAAAAACCTAAATATGTATCTAGCTAGTCACATAACCACACGGAGGGGAGGACCAAAGGAACTTCAGAAATAGAATGCAAATCACACTGTTGGTGGAAAACTTGGTGGGTTGCTCTGGCTGGCGTGTCTGTGTTATGGGATAGAGCAAATGAGTAACTAGGTGATAGCCAGTCATTCCTGTTGCAATCTAAACATTCTCAGAAATATTTAAAGAATTGAACTTCCTACAGCCACATAACTCTGGGGAATCCAATCATTGTCATCCGAACAGCACAGAAATGCCAAGATTGGTTAGTCTGGAGAACTAGGGAACATTAAGTTACATTTGGCTTCTAAGAAAATGTGAATTTAATATCTTTGGAGGTTTTTTTTTTTTTGAAAATGTAATATTAGTTGAAGTAGAGATTACTAGTATGTTCATTGAAAAGTTAAGTCCCATTTCTTTTGTCTGCATATAGCTTAACAATAGGAGACTAGCTGAGATTAAACATAGTGTGGTAGAGGGCCACCAATGTGAATCCTGTCCAAATGTTGGATCCTTGAAGCCCAATTGCTCTGAGCACTGGTGAGAAGGGCAATCCCTATGTTCTCTAGGAGTTGTCCAGCTCTGCCACGGTTCCAGTCAGGATGTAAACCACCACTACCAGACCACTCGCATAGCTCAGTGATTTGATCAGTAAATAGGCCAGTGTATCAACTAACTTATATCACTGGGATGGTAAATATATAAGAGAAGATGTATTAATTAATGACATCCCAAACCTCTAGAACCAGGCTGCTACAGAGCTGGCACCAGGATGTTTATCTAGAAGAAAAAGTAATAGAGACTGTATCATTAGAGTGGATAACTACAAAAAAAAAAAAAAATTGCAGGCCTGGAATGCCTGAACAATACCAATTTACCACAGGAGTCCAACCCTGAAGGTCTTGTTTGCCAGACTTGGAATTCCTGAAAGGATTATCTCTGACAATGAGCCACAGTGGTACTCAGAAGAATTTCCACATTTTTACCAAAACATGGAATGTTTGAATCCTGCATCGTCAGTCCACATTACCACAGAGCCAGACTCTAGCGACGGAGCAATGGTAACAAGGAGAATGAAACTCTCAAACGCATTGGACTAAACAGGCGAATGATAAAGGCCCCTGCCTCAGCCTCAGACTATTTGGAGCAAGGAATGCATTGCGGGCAGCTCTCAGTTCTCTCCCCAGTTATTACAGCCTCAGCATCTCCCCTCAGTACTATGTCTATGCCTGGAATGTGGAGGCTCATGACAGCAAGTCTCCCTCTGACACAAAGACTGGAAAACTGAACATAAACAGAAACAATAAGAAACTTACACTACCAGGCCCTGGCCTAACCCCTTGGTCTGCATGAAATTGTATCCTTTAGATTGAGTTGTTGACACCAAACACTGAGGCAGAAGTTATTCCCGCCAGTGTTCATTTATTTTTAATCTAATGCCATCCACAGTTTTTCATGACTACCCTAGAAAAAGAATATTTTAATGAGTTCAACCATAATTGAGACTCTAATATGGACCTAGATTTGTGTTAAAGTATAATCCTGCCTCAGTCAAGGATTTTTCCAGTGGCAAACAATAGCAATCACTCAAGGTCTCTTATGGAAAAATAATAATGTATTACATAGATTATGAGTATATTACGGAAGCTGGAGGCCAGCAATAAATTTGATTCCCACAAGGACTACAAGTAGGTTGTAGAAGTATATCTGGGAATGAAGGCATGTTGGTATCTCTTCTCTAAGTTTCTATAGACCTTGTCCCTTCCCTCTACCTGACATATCAAATGATGGCTGTATATAGAAGCCACTCAGGTAACTCCACATCCTAGTACTCATGAACTACTAAGTTCATGATCACTAGGGTGATTGAGTGTGTGATGTGTGCCCTGTGATTTACTGCTAACCCAAAACACAGAAAACATAATAATATATAACATCCAAGATTAGGTTCAAAATAAGAGCCTTGCAACCAGTGTTCCCTTTTCCTTGATCTAACAAAATTATCCTTCGATTCTGGGACTTGAACTTTTGGAGATGCTATACAACAAGAAACTGATGGAGGCTCCAAGCAACAGCTGGTGAGGAACTGAAGCTCTGTTCAGTAGTCCATGAAGAACTGAATCTGTCAATAATGGATTTGCATGATCCATTGCAAATGGATCATGACTCAAGCAAGCTTTCTGATGAAATAAAGCACTAGCTTTAAAAAAAAAAAACAAAAAAAAAACATGTAATGGCTGGTTTAAGGGAGACCCTAAGTAGAGATAACTAGCAAAGCAACGCTCCTGTTCTATACCCACAAAACTTGTGGCAGTTTTTGTTGTTAACGTCCTAAGATAATTAATAACTAATATGACTAACTGTAATAAATACCTAGGCTGTGGGAGTAGCTTTGAGTGTAGAAGACCATGCTAAGAAACAGCCCAAATTGCTGTAAGTGTGTTTTAGGAAAAGTCTGCATTTGGATAAATCTCCTGGTGAGGGCTTAAAAAAAGAAGTTGGCAACAATGGGTCATCTTTAAAACCAATGTGTTTTCTTAGTTGAGCCGAGGAAAGAGCATTCAAAGAAAGAGGATGACTAAGGTTTGAAGTCCCTACACCATGGTTGAAGAATGTCAAGATAAGAGCGTCCCATTCCCCTCCTTGATAATACAGTTTTCTGACATATGTAAGGGGAAATAGCAAAAGCAATGACAGACAGCACAAAGCTTTGGCAGAAATAGGTGCCAAAAACTAGAACATTTTTTAGAAGATACATCATTCACAAAGTAGTAGCGAGGTCTGAAGGCTTAGCGAGTAAAAGCACTTGCAGTCCAAGCCTGATGACCTCAGCTAATTCCCAGATCCTACATAAAAAGCCAGACACAGTAGTGAACATCTGTAATTCTAGGACCCACACAGCAAGATGGGAGGTAGAGATAGCAGGACAGCTAACCAGAAGCTTGCGGGCCAAATAGCCTGGGGTGAGCAACACAGAGATGTGAAAAACCCAGCCTCAGAGAGGAGGAAGGAGAAAAGCAACTCCTGGAAAGTTTTCCGATCCCCGCACAGGCAATACCTTCATTAAAACACAGTAAATAATAAGATAAGGTCATCTGATTACTGATAGCACTCATTGATTCCGGGGCGAGAGACAGACAGACAGACAGACAGACAGACAGACAGACAGACAGACAGACGGACGGACAGACAGACAGACAGACAGACAAACAGGAGATACCTCCTAAGAAGAGTACTTGCAGTCTGTTGCTGAAACAAGCTGAGAACCTTTTGAAGCTATATTGGGTTTGTGGCACCACAGCAGACCAAAGTTGAACAGGAAAAGAATGCACAACATCATACATTATCTGCACAGCCCTGTCCATTGCTGAAACATGTCTCTAAAGCATTTCTCTCTCACTCAATGCTTTGCTCTAACCCTACTTTCTCATATCCCAGGCACCCCAAAGTGATAGCGTAACCCTCTATTACAGGTAACACCAGCAACAGCTTCTGCTTACTCTATCCTAGTGAAGGCCTGGTCAAAGGCCAAGGACTGAGTAAACACCTTTGGTACATAGTGTCATTTAATCCTTATAGTCATCATATAATATGTACATTATTCATATCTTTAGCCTGCACATGAGGAAACTTTTTGGAGCCTGAGAAATATTTACAAAGTTTTCCCAAGGAAGCATAGCTGGAAGATGAAAGCCACAGACTTTCCTCTAACTTCAAAGTCCATGACCACATTATGAAAAAGACTTAGATGGAATTTCTTTTGCTAAGAACTGATACCACTTTACTAGTGGCTTTGTTTACATTATGTCAGTAGATGGCCAGGGAAGTCTCTAAGGTAGGTTTCTATTTGCAAAGGGACCTGATTAAATGTGGCGATCACCAGGCTATTGTGTCCATTTACCCTCCAGCTGAAATCAAGTACTATTTAAGTCATCAACATGTGCAAAATGAATGCTTAATAAGAACAAGCTTTGGAGACAATGTGTCTTATGATGACCATAATTGGTGAACAATGTACAAATATCATACAGGGAGCCCCTGTTTTTGCAAATAATAAACTCATGGTAAGCTGTCATCATCTTCGTCTTCTTCATCTTCTTCTCCTCCTTCTCCTTCCCTTCTTCTTCTCCTTCTCCCCTTTCTCCTCTTCCTCTTCCTCCTTATTCTTCATTACAGAAGTAAAAAGAAGTCTCTCTCCATTCTCTACCTATTTGCATAGCCATTAGAGAAATCAATGAGTGTTTCAGACATGAACAAGGCAGAGATGTGGCTGCGTGGGCACAGTAGAAGGTGAAAACTAGCGTACAGACTATTGTGTTTATGTTTTCCTATGTTGACATCTGAGGTGATTATTCTTGTCTGTGTTTACATGTCCCATTCATCTGTTTCAACTGGACAGAATTTTATTAATATTATTGATGGTTGCCATGACAACAAGCATGTAAATACACTTTGACTGTGAAATTATGACAAGTATTTGGTTTATCACAGTCTGTAAATTGCATCAGAGGAATGATCCCCAGGGGTGAAAGGAAATGGAACAGGACATCACCAAAGGATACTTGCTTTGATCTCATTAGGGAAATTTACATGGCAATTACTCCTGAAAAAGTTCCTTTCTCAGGGCTTCCTCAGGAATTTGGGAGCTGTTTGACCTTTGGAGAAAAACCAGGAGCCAGAAGACTCCTCCTAAACTATAATTAGCATTTTGAGCTCACATCCGCATCCTGTATCTCCATCACACTTTTCCTCCCGGCCTTGGCCTCTGCAGTACTAGGGATGCTAAAGAAACAAAATCAAATACCGGAAGTCGGGCTCTTCTTACACCGTTTTCAAATATAGCTTCGAAGTCTACATTCTCTTGGATGGAAGATATTTGTGAAATTACTCTGGATATTGTAATGAGGAAAAGAAATAAGATGGTAAATATGAAAGACACATGATGAAATCTTTGCTAGTGAAGAATCTGTACTCCTGTTTAAAGTATATGGTATCTGAGGGAGGGGCTCCTGAAGCGCTCAGGAGCTCAGACTCTTTTAGTGTTTTTGTTTGGTTGGTTTGTTTTGTTGGTTTACATAATAAGTTTTCTTTTCTTTCTTTCTTTCTTTCTTTCTTTCTTTCTTTCTTTCTTTCTTTCTTTCTTTCTTTCTTTCTTTCTTTCTTCTTTCCTTCCTTCCTTCCTTCCTCCCTTCCTTCCTGTCTTCCTTTCTTCTTCATTTTTTGACTTTTTATTGATTCTTTGTGAATTTCACATCATGCACCCCAGTGCACTGGGTATGGACTGTCCTCCCTTGTAACCTCCCCTGAAAAGAAAACAAAAAATAAAATTAAAAAAATATGAAAATTGGCTGGCTGGTGGTGGCAGTGCACGCCTTTAATCCCAACACTTGAGAGGCAGAGG
>NC_034594.1:132007811-132019180 GCF_900095145.1 Mus pahari
AAGGAAGGAAGGAAGGAAGGAAGGAAGGAAGAAAGAAAGAAAGAAAGAAAGAAAGAAAGAAAGAAAGAAAGAAAGAAAGAAAGAAAGAAAGAGAAAAAATTTCATTGTGGAAGCTGCAATGTGTCACAGGATACACAGAATTTATCCTTTTGCCTAAACAGCTTTATTTGCAAAGGTTCATTGCAATGAGCCATTGATCTGTTTCGAGCCCTCTGGCTTCTACTACACTATCAACACTGGATCTTCACAGGGACTCCCCTTGGGTATCCTATTGCCCTGTATCATGGAGATCCTGAAGCTCTGGATCTGTGGGACCAGCCCCCTCCTGCATTCCAGCAGTTCATAGATGGGGTAGATGGTGGAGTGTGCCAACACAAAGCCCTGGATCTAAGTTTGTCAGCCTGTTAGCTCTCCTGTGCCAGCTCTCCAACTTGGCTCAGGTAAGTGGTAGGGCCTGCTCACCTGCTCTCTCATGCCCATGACACCAGGGTCTGCTCTCTCATGCCCATGTCACCAGGGTCTACTCTCTCATGCTCTATCGGTTGAGGTGTGAGGGAGTTGGAATTCTTAACTTGAAACCTAGGAGAGACCAGGACAAACTACTTTATGATATGAATACAGAAAATTCGAATTACCTAAATATACCTCATTTCTCCCAACTATAAAATAATTTATTAAGAGTTTAACTCTTTTGCTTTAATCCATAATCAATAGGAGGAAATATACAAAATCCTTTTTAAAAACAACTACAGGGATGTCAGCCATGTCTGAGGATACAATGCTGACTCCAGAGAGACAGGAAATTTAGCCCCCTTAGGCTAAACACCTGACCATTCATGACCTCAACTGCTTAGCTTCTGCCTGGAGGCCCATGTCTCTTTGAGGCAATGGCATGCCATTTAACAAATTGGTTCCCTAAATGTGTCTAAGTGATTCCCAGGACATAGCTTACACACTGGAAATAGCTTCAATCCATACTGATCAAGCAATTTTACGACTCCCAATACACAGCTACATGCTCAGAATAAGAGGTGATCGGTAAAACACTTTTATGATGAGGGTTACAATTTAAACACAGTGAAGACAGCAGATTGAGGCATTCCATCCAATGTATCAACTGAAAAGGAAGTGAGAGAAGTCAAGACAGGACATCATCATTATAATTATTCATGCAGTCATTCCTCTTCCAGTAACAGATGAGCAGTCATTGGGGTTTAAGTCATCCATTATTTATTCTCTCCAGAGAGATGTGAAATGCTACAAGAGTTACAGATTCGTGTAGGGTGGGGAGAGGGGCTGTGCTTAAATTCCACCCATCCCCCACACTGAATAAAAATGGAAGAAGCAGCAACCATCGAAAGTAGCAAAGGCATTCCTTGTCACACAGTTCAGCTCGGCCCAGCTACCAAAGCCAAAGACACTCGACCCAAGGTGCTGCTGGAGCTGCAGTCATTTGAGGCCAGGAGAACAGCTGTGAAGTGATGAGACTACAGGAGCACCCATCACTTTGTTTTCTGCACTCAGGAAGGCATGTGACACAAGCTGAACTGTGTCCCCAATAAAATATGTTGAAGTCTTAACCCCCAGGACCTTAGGACCAAACTTGAAAATAGCACCTTCATAGATATAACCAAATTAAGATGAAGCCATTCTGGAGTCGTGTGGGACTGGATTCAGTAACTGCTGTCCTTATAAGAAGAGAATTTAGACAGAGTCACGCAAGAACACTGTGTGATGACAAACCCTGCGATTAGAATGATCCATCTGAAAGCCAAGGAATGCCAAGAATTACTGGCAACCAGAGGAGCTGGGAGACAGGCTTGGAACACACGCTCTTTCGAGAAGAATCAGTCTGTCCAACACCTTGATTTTCCGGCTTTTGGCCTCCAAACCTATGAGGCTGTTAAAGCCACTGGTTAAGGGGATCTGTTCCGGCTACCCTAGGACACTAGGACAGAGAGTCAAGGTCTGTCCTTAGCAGAATAACAAAGAGGTGCTTTGGGCCTCTGAACCCTCAATGCTGCCTGCTTACTGCTCTCACCTCATTGTGTATTGCTTTCTTGCCTATCACTCTCCATACCTTACCACAGATTTAAACTAAAATCCTGGTGATTCAATGGCTACCCATAGTTTGTTCAAGCTGGAAGCAGACTCGTGAAGCGTTGCCAGGACACACTCTGGTCTCTACAGCTTCCTCTCCTACATCATTCGCTGTACTTATTGTCTCTTAAAACTATTTTATTTTTTAAAAGTTTATTGGTGATTTTTACCGAAAACGTGGTCTCAGCCGATGTAAAAAACTCCACCTAAATACCATCTCCACCAGAAGCTTTCCTTCTCTATATTACAAGAGAAATGTCTGGTCTTGGAGTTCTGGCACACAGACACAAGTATTCTTAGAATTTTCCTAATGAGAAAGTCTTTGCCGTGCTAGTGATACGTTGCATGGTGGATCTCTACTTGATGATAAAGTCCAGCAGAAGTGACTTGGATAACTTTTAGTGACTGGGCTTCCCAAAGAAAAGAACAGAACTTGAGATTGAACTCAGTCATGTGGCCAATGCTTTAATGAGCATGACTACAAAGTTTCATTTTTCAAAAGAACCATTGATTTACTCACTTCCTAAAGAATCCGAGGGATGGAAAGCTGTTGCCTTCAGTTGTGTATCCACTGGTGACCCTGACAAACTCCAGGGCAAAAGTCCAGATCCATGGTTATGCAGACAGTTTTTGTTAAACTCAGTGAGTCACAAACAAATTAGAAAATATAAATGTAGGGGAAATTGTAGGGAGGACAGGGAGATGAAAGGGGCAGCAAGGAGATAAGGGAGAATGGATGGCAGAAGCAGTTAGAATGGAATAATACAGGCTAGACAATAATAGACAACACAATACAATAATAGAATTGTCAAAGAACAAAGTTAACTACAACAACAACTATAGACATAGAGGTTCATAGATCTCCTGGTTATTACATACATTGAAGTGTGTGTTAGTTAGATGTCTGGCTACTGTAACAAAATATCTAACAAAGAAAACTTGAGGAAGGAAAACTTCATTGTGGCTCATAGTTCAATGATAAACTTAATCATTGCAGGAAAGTTACCACAATAGGAGAAGACGACTCTTGGTTATATTGTATCCACAGTCAGAACGTGTGCTCAGCTTGCCTTCTCCTTTAAATTCAGTCTGGGACCCATGCCTATTGGATGATGCTCCCCAAATTTAGGATAGGTCTTCCCATCTCAATTAACCTAGTCTTGATGATCTTACAAGGACATGCTCAGAAATGTTTTAGAGTGGTTCTAAAATCACATTGTATTGACAATCAAGATTAACCATCACAGGGTTCCATATGGATAATGTATACTGACTTCACCAGAACCACTTATCAAAGCCCTGTATGTCTACCCAGCTTTGACAAAGCATACCCTGAATAGTAATGTACTAAATATAGCACTTTAATAAAATTTACAGGTTGTTTCAGTAAATTATCAAAATTGAGGAACTGCAGAAATCCCAAACATGATAGATAGTTGGACAAATGAATAGATGATCTGAACATGCAGTTGAACCTGAGAAAAGAATGATTTTATAGGACATTAATCCCTGTTGGGAAATTTCCAGAGCCAAGTAGGGAACCTACTGTGATCATTTTACTACATGAACATAGTACCCAACTATCTGCTAAGTTTGTATCTGACTACTAATAAGTTAGAGCAAGTCTCAGACCTCATCAGAGAGGCTTCTTTGAGCAATGAATGGTGGCTAACATAGACTCTCACAACCAATTAAAGTACAGAGAATAAATGTCAGGGGGTGCTTCTCCACAAACAGGACATCTACATAACACCCCTCCCCAAGACTCAGAATCGTTAAGAACCAAGAGGGCTGAGGCAAAGCTGTATCTTCTGGACATGACATGATCACTTTATTCATGATCTCACAGCAGCTAAAGTTGCCTGCATAAGATCCAGAGAGTCAATATTATATCATGAAGTGGGAGAGGTTCATGAATCTCAACCCCTAACTGAGGATCTATTGACAGTTCATGAAGAAGCGATAGTCAGTTCTCTTTAAGGGTATGTCTCCTGATAATCTACCATGCTCCTTACATCTAGGGTATATGGACAGCACAAATTCACACCAATCAGTTATACCTTTTAAAGGCATGATGTTGGAGAGTAAGAGATATGGGGGTCTGTGAGGAGTTGAGGGTGAATACAATCAAAATATACTACACGGAATTCTCAAAGATTAATAAAGATATGTTCTAAAAGAAGATTAATCATTTACCTTATAAGTGTCATTATTAGATGGGATTTAAAATAAAACAGTCCCAGAGTCCTACTGTCTACTTCTCCTACAACTGGTAAGAGAGTCTGTGTTATTTTTACCACAAATAATTTTCCTCAAAAATTAGCCAATGTTATGAGTGTGGTTAATCTTTTTCTTCAGTTGCGGGGTCACCATTTGACCTGGTCCTGATCACTGCAAGTATCTTCTCTCTTCTATTTGATCTAGGAATTGGCAAATCAAAAGTTGGAAATTCCAATCAGTCCAATATCAGTTGACAAAACAAACTTCTTTCCATTAAGGTTGTTAAACGGATAAGGTGTAAGGTCACAGAGCTATGTTGAGGATCAGTCTTGAACACAAAAGAAGAGCTGAAAATATTCCCCTTATTTCCAAAAAAAAAAAAAAATACAGCTCTGTTTAAAACCAGAAATAACATTGATCCAGTCATATTGATCAGTAAATTCTCTATTTTGTGTGACATGGTTTGAGTTAAGTCTTCTGTCATTTGAAATCAAGGGGATCCTGACAGTAGACTATCCTTTCCAAAACATCCCATGGCTCTCATTTCTATCACGGCACTCTAACAGTGGACTTGTCATCCCAACCTCTAGACTGTAAGCTTAGAAGAGTGACTGTGTGTCATGGTTTGAACATGTAATGTCTGCCCAACCTCTAGACTGCGAGCTTAGAAGAGTGACTATGTGTCATGGTTTGAACACGTAATGTCTGCTAAACCTCTAGACTGTGAGCTTAGAAGAGTGACTATGTGTCATGGTTTGAACATGTCATGTCTGCCATGGGAATATGTTGGTCCCCAGCTACTGGTGCTATTTTGATTCTATGTCATTGATACTGTGGTCCAAGCCCCAGTGAAAAGTATCTGTTATAAGGAAAAGTTGCTAGGATCCAGTGAAGAAATTAGGCAATGTCTCCTGTCTTTTACAAAATAGGAATAAGACCTAGAACTACTGTCCACCTGGAAGATTGTCACAGGCCTCTCCCTACCTTCACATTAACAATGGATTTTTATCCTAATGTGCAAGCTAAAGTTCTTTTTGTTAATGTTCATTTGTACAGACTGGGTCCTGCTATAGCATCAAGACAATAAACATTGGCCAGAGAGAGGACACTTTTGCTCCAGCCAAAAGGAAGGCTATGCCTGGAACACCAGAGGCAAGTAGAGAGGCATCTCAGTTATTTAGGCCCTAGATGATTCTGCTGTAAATATGGGAGAAAATAAACAAATAAACAAACAAAACCAGGAGCAAGGGAGATTTTTTTTTTCAAAATTTCTGGGATAAATAACATTTTCTGAAGAACAACAAATGATCCTGAAAGGGGTTTTCCAGGGATAACTATAAGGCAAAGGCCAATCAATGCAAGATTGTGAGAAAATATCTCTCCAAAACTTCAGGTAGAAAGTTCTGGTCTCCATACAACTTCATCATCCAGGATCTTGGATGCTCCATAATCCCCAACTAGATAGAATATATTTTCAAATAAAAACCTCACTATTAAGGAATGGGTTGACTCTTTTGCATATTGATGGTCAATGGGATTCCTTAATCCTCAAACCATTATAGGCTGTTGCTAATACATTTCAGTTCCTACAGAACTTCAGGGTAAGACCCTCTTTCTGAGGGCACCACACACTGGACTCACAGACAATCAAGCTAGTATTCACTTAGAAGCTTCAGCCCTAAAAGCTAGCTTTCATCGTGCTGGAAGATGACATCCATACTATTAGATGGGAAAAGTAATAATCATCATTCTAACCCAACTATAAATTCTGCAAACTGCAACCATGACCGGCCTAACAGGACATGCCCACTACTGCAATAGTGGTGCAAACCTTAGGTGAGTAACCAACCACTCTCAAATGGGATCTATGGCCTACTGTCTGAGATAGAAACAGATGCACTGTTAACAGAGCCAAGAACATGAAGTTATATCGACACAAAGGATAACCTAATGCTATTATTCTGATAAATGAACATAGTGTTAAAGTGATTGGTAGTGCTTAATGCTGTTGCTGCAATACAGTGCATCTTTCAACCCATAAGCTTCTGCTTGTAGTAGATGACAGCTAACACAGAGATCCTCAACTGGTCCATATGCAGAGAATAAGAGATTATGGAGTACTCAGTCCTGAATGGAATTTAAGTATCACATCCCTTCCGTTCAAGACTCCAGGGATTTCACAGAGAGGGCAGAAAGACTGTAAGAGCCAGAGGTGAAGTATGACTTCACGCAAACTATGTTTTCTAGATACATGGGGCAGTTGCATATATGAATTCACAGCAATTATGACAGCATGCACAAGATGTGTGTAAACTAAAGACAGAGAAAAACCCCACCACGGAGCAAGGGCGATAGAGAGAAAATCTCCCACCGGGATCTGAAAAGCCGTTGGCATTTTCTAACTGCTAAAAGAAGAA
This sequence comes from Mus pahari, assembly GCF_900095145.1. Classification (NCBI taxonomy): domain Eukaryota; kingdom Metazoa; phylum Chordata; class Mammalia; order Rodentia; family Muridae; genus Mus; species Mus pahari. The sequence continues at coordinate 132,014,549 of NC_034594.1, forward strand.
AGAATCAGCTTTTCTTAAAGATGCGATCGCTTGTAGGTTGATTCCAGGGAAGGTCCCACTCCCCAGAGTACTTGGGCAACACAATCTTCATACAAAAAAGGAGGGGGAGAGAGGAGAAGGGCCAATAGCAGGGTAGAGAGAGAGGACAGGTGAGAAAGAGTGAGGGCAAGAAGGAGAGGGAGAAAGAGAGGGAAGGGGAAGAAGAGGGGGAGGGGGGAAGGAGAAGGGGAGGGAGAGAGAGAGAGAGAGAGAGAGAGAGAGAGAGAGAGAGAGAGAGAGAGAGAAAGAGAGAGAGAAAGGATGTGGGTAAGGGGGAATATGTCAAAAATTGGGAAAGAGCAAATATGATCACAATATAATTTATAACATTCTCAAACAATTAATAAACTTGCTTTTTAAAAGAAGTATAGCCCCTTGGCTTAAGGCCTAAAATTTTGCTTTAGTGAAGGTGTGCTCCTAGGATCACAGGCATCTGCATGCTTGCTGCAAACCCAGGGCTCTGACTCGAGCTTTCCTTGGATTACAGCATCCCTAGAAGATCTATGCAAGTATTGTAAATTTTAATGTCACTAATATACTGATGATCACTTGCCTATATGTCTCCAGCTCCCTTTCCCCAGAAACTCTTTATTTTAGAAAACTTTTATAAAACTTTCTTATGAATTTGTATTGTCTCTAAATACTGGCCACCATGAGATACTTAATCACGAGGTGAATGAGTTCCTGTCCTTTGCTGAAATAACTCTAGTAATAGAAGAAAACCAGGAAACAAATGGGAGAGTAACACTAAATGAACCTGTTCACCAAAAACAAGTTATTCAAAAAATAACAAAGAAAAAAAATCTATAATCTATTAAAGCAAAATTATATATGTATATAATTTCATTCAGAGCAGTGCTGACAAATCAGTTCAGAATCAAAAGGCAGCTTTCATTAGAATCACAGGAAATCCTTCTTCCACTTCCAGATACCAAAAGACCTGGTTTCTGAGCTGTTTGCACTTGTTTCTTTCTTTCTCCATCCAGCATAATCTGCGATTATTTCAGATATGCTTCTCTGACGCAGTTATTAGAGCCTGAAGTAGCTATGTCGTCATCGCGCTCTGCAGACTTTGGTCTAAGACAGCCCAGCTCTTGACACAGCCGCTTCAGAGGAGAGGCAGGAAAGAAATCCATCAACCGCATCTTCTCTTGGGGGGGGGAAAGGAATTATCAAACTTCTCTTGAGGTAAGAGCACCCTCTGGTGGTCGATGTCTGCATTGTGCGCTGACAGTTCCATCTCAAACTATACTCAATGCCTTCCAGATGGAACCTATTTCACTGATCTCCCTTGGTAGCAAAATGGCCCGCTGGGCTCCAACATATAAAGCCTGAATTCAAAGCTTTGTGCTACTATTAACTCATGAGTTAATTCAGTCTAATTACCTTCCTGAACCATTTTTACTTAAAATAAGAAAACAATGGCAGATTTGGGATCAAATGAAAACATCTGCTATTTAGTAAAACAATAAATGCAAGCAAGATATTCTACTGTGTTTTGCCAGTCCCATACATATCTAAGACCTAAGAACAAAGTTCTTCATTTTATATAAATATTATACTAAATCGTGTGGTACTCCTGGTAGCCTGTTCACATTACACTCTTAAATCTCTAACAGTAAGTTTTGACCTTCATGTATGACCCCGTGTCCATGTTGACTACGACAGCTCTCTGCCTTTGATATCTTTCCCAAAACCACCTTCCAGACACTTTTGTTCACAAAGCCATTTCCCAGGTTTGACTCAAGGATGTCTGATAGCCGTGACCAGGAATCTACAAGACCCAAAGGCGACATGAACACGCTGATCTCAGAGCAGCCAGAGCCTGCCTGGTACCCTTCCATGTCTCTCACCCTGGTGACCTAAAACTGCTCAGCCTTGTGTCATCGCCATGATTCTATGAAGTAATGCCCACTTGCGCATGGGGGCTTTCTATCATCCATCTGCCCTACTTCATCCTATACTATATATCCTATATACTGATCGCCTTTCCATAAAACAAACTCATTACTCTCCCTTAGACAAAACACTCTATACCACCATCATCACCTTCTGGAGTTTTGTTCCCTCCTGCCCACCTTAAAAGCTGGGTCAGGCTATTTCTCCCTATGAAACACTATGGTCATCACTATAAAAAATTTATTATATTCTGAACGGCTTTTGCTTGTGTCTCTTCCTCCATTGCCTAGCATAATACTTAGCATGCAATAAGACAGTATAACTTAATGAATAAATACTGACTTCCGTGTCACAAAATTCAAAGATAATCCTTTGTTCTAATCTCGATTTCTCGGTAGCACTGGTCAACTGCTACATTCTGCCTCCCTGGCTTTCATAACATCACCCCCACCTGACTTTCTCTCAACTCAGCCTCCTCTGCCAGGATTCTACATACTGTAGTGCTGGGACTATTGAGTTTATGCTCTCCCAGTCTTGTGGACTGAAATTTCACCAAAATGCTAATGGTTACTAGTCTGTGTATCTGTGGCTCTTATTTTTCCTATAAATCCTAGACTCACATAATAAATAACTAAAATACTGTGACATGCATTGCTCTTGTCTAAGTGTTAGTATCCAGCTAAAATTCATTTGTTGAAACCCAAAGCCCAAGTGATTCTGGGAAGTGATTGTCCTTCTGCAAAGTGAAGAAGTCATAAGGGCTGTGCTCCCATGAAAGATGATGTTAGTGCTTACAAAAAGAATTATCTTCTCCCTTCCACCATGAGAAGATGCAGAATCCACCACTTTTGAAGCAGAGAGCAAGGCCTTTCCAAATTACCTGGCACTTAGTGGCCCTTGATCTTGGATTTCTCTCAGACTTTGAGAAGGAAATCTATGATGTTTACAAATTACATACCTGAAAGTATTTAGTTACAGCATCTCCCAAAGAATAAGACTCACATAGATCTTAACAGCATGCTCTAGTTCAACTTCTCACTCCCAGTTTATTCTTCCTTCTGGCTTCTCATTTTTAGCAAGTAGCCCCATAATCCACCCAGATGCTCATGCAAAAATCAACAAACTGTCCTCGGCCTTTTCCGTTTTATTCTCTAACTCCATCACCATACCCTACTAATTGCATTTGCCAATGTCACAATTCTTATCACCCCCTTCTATTTCCATGATGGTTGCTGGTACTTAAGCCATCACATCTCTAGCATATCCTTCTAGTCGTCCCTTGATCCTGTTCCTTCTCCCTTCCATTTCTGTCCATACAGCATCCAAAATATACTTACAAAGGCATAACTGATAACAGATGTGAGTATTCACTTTGATGACTCAACTTGGTACTCTTCTGGTTAGCCAATATGACATTATTCATTTGAAATTAATACATGTTTTGGTTTAGAGACCATATAGAATCCCACTTCTCACCCATAGTTTAATTTTTATTAATTATTTTTACATTCCCATTCATATATACAATGTATCTAGATAATTCTATTCCTATATCTATCCCTCGCTCTCCTCTCGTAACTCCCTCCAGGAACCTCTAGCACATCTTCCTGACAACTTTATGTCCTCTTTTTATAGTTATCTGTTTGTTTGTTTTTGGTTTAACCCACTGAGTCCAGTTAATGCTACCCCTAAGCACATGGGCATTGGGTCATTCACTAGGGCATGGGGGAAGTTGCTAGTGGCTACATTCCTAAAGAAAAGTGACTCTCTCCCCCTCAAGCAGCCATTAACTGCCAATAGCTCCACAGATTGAGGTGGGGCTCAGGAGTCCCTACACAATCCATACTGAAATTTTTACTTGGATTGATTTGTATTCATGCCTCATGTACACACTCAAAACTGCTGTGAGTATATAGTTTGACAACGTGGCCATTTAGGAAATTAACATCGACAGGTTCTCCACTAGGGCCCATGACTAGGTTTTTCTGACCATGTGTAAAGTATCAAGCATGAATTATGCTCCTATGGAGCAGGCCTCACATCCAATCAAGAGAGAGAGGCTGGTTACCTCTGTACACAGCAGTGCCACTGTTGCACCCATGGGCAATTCTTGCCTGGACAGTCAATATTTTAGCATGAAGATACCACCATTTATTTTCCCTCCAGGCAGACTGCATTGCACCATCCAGCCCCATGAAAGCTAGTCAGAAGAGAGAGTGTCCTTGTCATTCAAGATTGATATCTCTGTGCCTTGCAATCAACATATTTGATGTTTTTATTTTAGAACCTTACTTTCTAGTCATGATGGGCAACACCTGCTGGTCTATCTAGTCAGCTTGCTCTTGGGATTCTCTGTCTCCACCTTTCATGCCCTAGGATTATAGGCAGCAGACCCACCTCCCAAAGATTTTGGATCTGAACTCTAGTGCTCTTGCTTACATAGCAAACGCTTTAACCACTGAGCCATCTCTTGGGTTTCTTTGGCCCATCTTCAGCCACTAGTTTTAGCATAATGGTTCTTGTCTAGATCAGTGATTCCTCTCACAGATGTTGAAACTGTCATCCCTTCTGTGTTTACTTACCAGATTGCTTCTACATGGAAGAACTTTTGCTCCCCTGTGGAGCGCCGCCTCACATAGCCGGCCTCACATAGCCGTTACAGCCGTTGCTGGGAGTGATACTATGTTGCGCATG
>NC_034594.1:132019191-132030805 GCF_900095145.1 Mus pahari
AAGACCAAGGGGCCTCTCTTCCCAATGATGGCCGACTAGGCCATCTTCTGCTACATATGCAGCTAGAGACATGAGCTCTGGGGGTACTGGTTAGTTCATGTTGTTGTTCCTCCTATAGGGTTGCATCCCCCTTCAGCTCCTTGGGTTCTTTCTCTAGCTCCTCCACTGGGGACCCTGTGTTCTATCCAATAGCTGACTGTGAGCATCCATTTCTGTGTTTGCCAGGCACTGGCATAGCCTCACAAGAGGCCGCTATATCAGGGTCCCTTCATTTTTTAAAGAAGCTGTTCTTGGTTCATTTTCCACTTTTGCTGATAATGCCCTAGAATCCATCATTTCTTCAAGACAAAACTGATATTTAAAAATTGTGATCTGGAGTAAAGGATGCTGGGGAATTGCTGTTTCCATTCCCTCCCAGTGAGTAGAACTGCAACACGTGTTACATGTGTAAGTTAACATCCATATGTAAACAAATGCTGTCCCGTACATATGCAATCACACAAACTTATCAAGACCTTTAACTCCCACTCGATATCACAGTGGTCCATCACTCCTAGCCCTACCCACTGCTGTATATTTTTCTTCCTTCTATCACAGTAGAAAAACAAAACAAATAAACAAACAAAAACCCCTTCTCAATCTCTCGTTTTGTTCCTCTTGATCTTTTCAGCTGTGGCTCACTCTGGTCAGAATCCTGATCATGGGTACCTGGCTACCACTTCCATTTTGTGTTCTCACTCACACCAAACATTTTAATTTTCTAAACAACTTTTGTTCTCAGTTTTATCCTCCTAAACAACGAGGGCATCTCTAGCCTAAATACAGAGTTTTGTGTATCACATGTCCTCAATATGTATTGGTTGTGTACATGACTTAACCCATATATGTGTATGCTGTGCATGCAGGGTTCGGGAGCCACTATTAGTTGGAGAATGGTAGGAAAAGGAAGGCTTACAAGTCACCATTAATGAATATTAACATAGGTTCTGAAATCTAAATTCCAAGAGAGTAATTTGGGCTAGTTATCCATGAGTCTATAGTCACACATACACACACACTCACAAAAATGTTGTCATGAAAAGATTTGCAGGGAAGAGAATAGTACCTCATTTGAAACAAAAGTTAGAGAAAGAACAAGAAAGCCAGGAGTGGTAATGAATGCCTATAATCCCAGTACTTGGGAAACCACAGTGGGAAGATCATGAGTTCCAGATCATTCTGGGCTATGTAATGAGAACCAACTTGAAAAAAAGGAAGAGAATGAGGTGTGAGGAAGAAGGGTAGATGGGAGAGAGAGAAAGAAAGAGAAGGAGAGAGGGGAAGAAAAATAAGGAGAGAGAAGAGGAGGAAAAGGAAGAGGAGAAACAGGAAAAAGGGGAGGAAGAGGGGGAGGAGGCAAAGAAGGAGAAAGAAAACTGAGCCAGAGTGAAAATGAAAAAGAACAAACTGAAAACAGTCATGGTAGACCAAACAGTAAGACCTACCAGCCACCTTGGGGGACCCTACCTTTGAAAGCAAGGAAGCACTCACGACCAGAGAAATTTATAACAAAACCATAATCTATTGAAGATGACAAGAACTTAGTTATCAGTCACAGCTCCTTTTATCCTCTTTGTAAGGTAATGAGTGATCAGTCTTGGTAAATGATAAAACATCTCAGGGAATTACTGACAACAAGAGGGTGTTGTTAGTGGAAATACAGCATGCATGAAGCAAACATAACGTTCAGCCATTCTGCAAACTAGAGACCCTGGTATTCCAGAATCCTTGCAAACAATTGATGCACCCATGTCTTGGGTTTGAGGAACAGTGTGTCTGTGATGGTTTGTACATGCTTGGCCCAGTAAGTGGTTCTATTAGAAGGTGTGGCCCTGTTGGAGTAGGTGTGGCCTCATTGGAGTAGGTGCGTCACTGTGGGCTTTAAGACCCTCATACTAGCTGTCTGGAAGTCAGTCTTCCTTTAACAGCCTCCAGATGAAGATGTAGAATTCTCAGCTCTGCCTGCACCTTGCCTGCCTAGATGCTGCTATGTTCCCTACTTGATGATAATGGACTAAACCTCTGAATCTATAAGCCATCCCCAATTAAAAGTTGTCCTTTAAAAGACTTGCCTTNGTCATGGTGTCTGTTCACAGCAGAAAAACCTTAACTAAGACAATATCTATTGAAATTATTAAGTAATCCAAAAGCTATTATCCAGCACACCTCTAGAACAAAGATCTTTGCTTTATTATTAAACTGTCTGCATGATTTCCAAAGGCTCTAATGGAGAAGTCCACAGTGCTAACAACTATGAGTTGGTTCTGCAGTCTCAGGAAAAAGTTATGATCTATTGATAGCCATTTGTGTCTAGCTATTTCTTCATCCAGATGTGAGTCTGGAGTGTTGATGTTTAAGCATTGCCTGTTTCTAAAGTATAAATATTCCTGCGATGATGAGTTTCAAGATATTATTATAAAGTCACTGTCCAGAGAGTCAATTTTGTGAGTTGGTGGAAGCAGTCTCCACTTATGTCCAGCCTATCATTGTTTGTAAACTGATCTTTGTTCTTGAGCTTTTTGTGTTCGAAAGATAGACCACATAATTGCTAGTGTGTTCCAAGAGTGATAATCAAGCTTGTTTTCTGTTTGCTTTTATACAGGAGAGAAAAGGCATGCAGTGTCTTTTCCCACTTTATAATTGGTTTCTTCTATGTTTGAAACAATCAACAAAGATGGTATCCTTCCCAGATGGCAAAATTGTTTTTGCCAGGATGCAGCTCTATCCTGCTTACACTAGCCAACATGCTCTGAATCCTGGTAACTAATGTTCTATTTGACATATAATGGAAAAGCTTCCATTTGTACTCATTTAATGATCTTAAATAGTCTTTTATGCCATGCTCAATAATCTTAGAGAACAGTGTGTTTCATAGTTTTAAATGTGATAGATTAATATGTCATTAAAGATTTCTCAAGAGTTGCTTTTAGCAATTCTCAGAATCAACTTTTTTTCTTTAAATTATACATATATATATTTACTGGACTTATTTGGCTTTATTTGTAAATAAATAAATAAATAAATAAATAAAAACTTCATCCTTCATGTGCAAGAAAACTGTGTGTGTGTGTGTGTGTGTGTGTGTGTGTGTGTGTGTGTGTGTACACTGGAGTGGTGTTACTAAATACCTGAAGAAAAATCTTTTTAGAATAAATAAAACAGAATCATAAGCAATTTAATATATAAGTAGCCCTGACTTTTGTAATTCTTTATAATTTTAAAAGAAGTTTTAAATGTTTTTTGTCTTCTTGCAGTCTTTTGCCAATATATTCTTGAATTCTAAGGTAACATACCCTCTGCTTTGATAGCTCACAATCTTGGCAGAGAAGTGTCTAAAACAGTGGTTCTCAACATGTGAATTGTGATCTCTTTGAGGGTTGAACGATCCTTTCACAGGGGTAACATATCAGATATCCTTCATATTAGATATTTACATTACGATTCATAATGTAGCAAAGTTACAGCTATGAAGTAGAAATGAAAATATCTTTATGGTTGGGAGACCACAAAAACATGAGAAACAAAAACAACATTAAAGGGTTGCAGCATTAAGAAGTTTGAGAACAATCGGTCTAAAATAACACTAGGGAAATACTAAGAACTTAAGGTTGGAGGAGAAAGTGAATCAGACAACTATTCATTTTAATCTTGGCTCTAATGCCTTAGAATGAATCAGATTTTAGGAGAGAATCTTAAGTGAATATTTAAATTTGTCTAAACTAGCACAAATTGCTTCATTATACACAAAAGGATGACCTAGCTGGGTGGTACACACAGTTTATAGATACAGCAAAATGAGGACAACAATTTTGGAATGTGACAGCAACTCCTAGAATATGCTCCACCTATGGTTATAATAGTATTATCATCTTGACAAAATCTAGAATCATCTGGAAGACTGACTTCTGGGTATCCATGTGGGGGATTGCCTCGGTTATATTAACTGAGGTAAAGAGGCTTGCTTGCTATGGATGATACCATTCCCCAGACAGAGCATCCTGAACCATACGAAAGTAGAGTAAGTGAACTGTGCATTCATTGGTCTTACTGTGTATGTAATAGGACTAGCTGTTTCAAGTTCCCAACACTGTCGTTTCCCTAACATAATAGACTATAACCTTGAACTGTGAGCTGGATAAACGGCTCCTTTAAGTTGCTTTTTTTAAAAAGATATTTTATTACAGCAACAGAAAAGAAAGTAAAACAATGAAATAAATTATAAGCATCCGTATCTAATTCAATGTAACTTACCCATTCACACTAACCTCCTAAGCTGTCCTATAGCAATAGAATGTCATGATGAAGGGAAAAAGATAGATGTAAGGTGACTCTGCCTCAAACTACAGAGACCAAACAAACAAACAATCTAACTAGTGCCCAGATTCTCTGAGGTGAAATTCTCTGCAAGTAGCTTTCTAAAGCCAAGTTTACCATAGAGCATCTTACCTAACCAATAGCACAACCTCTTATCTGCCTCTAAGAAAGTGGCCAAATTTGAATAGCAGCTTTAAATCAAATAATAGAGAATCTGATCCAGGTAAATGATTCAGAGAGGCACACAACTTTCCTTGCCTGTGATTATAAGGTAGTGTTGAGAAGACAATTGCATTTTTAAAATAATGAACCATTATACGATATAAAGGGGGTCTCAGAAAAGGCAAGTCAGTTCTGCCAGTGTTTGAGAAGTGAAAGTAGATCTGAGTCTTAAAGGGCAGCCAGCCTTAGTCAGACAGGAAGGGGCAGAGGCAAGGAAAGGCATTGAGACTCTTTGGAGCAATCTGTAAAGTCCAGGTATGACTGGGCAGCAGACACTTTGGGGAGCTTCAAGTCAGCCACAGAGTAGGCAGTAGACTTATTTTTCAACTCATGTGGAAAACACAGATAGCAGAAAGTGTCCTTAAAATAATATCTTTTTCTCTGCCTGCTTTAGCATAAAAGCTGTGGTCTTATAAATTCATGGAAAAGAGAATCATGGCTAACACTAAACCAAACTATGGAAAAGATTAAAAAAAAAAAAAAGGTTTCTAGCTATTTGGATAAACATTATAGAAAGGAGAGAATATTATAGGCTGCATTGCACTTGGCAGGCCAGTTAAGGGAAGAGAACCCTGAGGGAAAAGAGAGGTCAAAGAACGATAGTTATGACATCAACAGCAAGCATTTATCATGTCTACAATATTCCAGGAATCCTGTCTTATCTACACTATTTCACTTTACCTTCACAGAAACCTCCAAGCCATTTATTACTAGACAGAACCATTGGTAACAAATACAACAAAGTCAACTCAAAATAGCTTAGCAACAAAGAAAATTGCGTCACAAAGCTGAAAAGCCCAGGAGTCCTGGCTTCAGACAAAGCTGGATCCATGGAATCAAATGAGATTACCAGGATGCTGTCATCGTTCTCATTTCTAAGCTCTAGTCTGCTCTAAATGTTGACGGCATTCAGACAATCCCTCTTGGCACAGGTAGGGAAGTGAACTTCTGGAGGCTTCAAGGCCAGGCACCTCCACTGATAGGTCTAATGTACATTCTGCATTGTCCTCTTGTCTCTGACTCCTTCCCTGCTCCTTCCATTGTCTTTTCCAAATTCCAGAAGGGTTCTTTTTCTTTATCTTTCTTTTTTCATTTTTTATTAGATATTTTCTTTATTTACATTTCAAATGTTATCCCCTTCCCTAGTTTCCCCTCCAAAAATCCACTATCCCCTTCCCCCTCCCCCTGCTCCCCAACCCACCCACTCCTGCTTCCTGGCCATGGCATTCTCCTATACTGGGGCATAGAACCTTCACAGGACCAAGGTCCTCTCCTCCCATTGATGACTGACTAGGCCATCCTCTGCTACATATGCAGCTAGAGTCACGAGTCCCACCATGTGTTTTCTTTGATTGGTGGTTTAGTCTCAGGGAGCTCTGAGCATACTGGTTAGTTCATATTGTTGTTCCTCCAATGGAGCTGCAAACCCCTTCAGCTCCTTGGGTACTTTCTCTAGCTCCTTCATTGGGGACCCTGTGCTCCGTCCAATAGATGACTGTGAGCGTCCACTTCTGTATTTGTTAGTCACTGGCAGAACCTCTCAGGAGACAGCTATATCAGGTTCCTGTCAGCAAGCTCTTGTTGGCATCCACAATAGTGTCTGGGTTTGGTGATTGTTTATGGGATGGAACCCCAGGTGAGACAGTCTCTGGATGGTCATTCCTCCTGTTCCACAATTTGTCTCTCTAACTCCTTCCATGGGTATTTTGTTCCCCCTTCTAAGAAGGATCAAAGTATCCACACTTTGGTCTTCCTTCTCCTTGAGTTTCATGTGTTTTGCAAGTTGTATCTTGGGTATTCTGTGTTTTGGGGCTAATGTCCACTTATCAGTGAGTGCATATCATATGTGTTCTTTTGTGATTGGGTTACCTCACTTAGAATGATATCCTCCAGATCCATCCATTTGTCTAAGAATTTCATAAATTTATTGTTTTTTAATAGCTGAGTAGTACTCCATTGTGTAAATGTACCACATTTTCTGTATCCATTCCTCTGTTAAGGGACATCTGGGTTCTTACCAGCTTCTGGCTATTATAAATAAGGTTGATATGAACATAGTGGAGCATGTGCAAGTTGGAACATCTTCTGGGTATATGCCCAGGAGTGATATTACTGCATCTTCCGGTAGCACTATGTCCAATTTTCTAAGGAACCACCAAACTGATTTCTAGAGTGGTTGTACCAGCTTGCAATCCCACCAGCAATGGAGTAGTGTTCCTCTTTCTCCACATCCTCACCAGCATCTGCTGTCACCTGAGTTTTTCATCTTAGCCATTCTGACTGGTATGAGGTGGAAGTTGTTTTGATTTGCATTTCCCTGATAATTAAGGATGTTGAACATTTTTTAGGAGCTTCTCAGCCATTAGCTATTCCTCAGTTGAGAATTCTTTCTTTNTTTTTTTTTTTTTTTTTTGAGTTTTTTGAGACAGGGTTCTTTGTTTAACTCTGTGCCCCATTTTTAAATAGGGTTATTTGGTTTCCTGGAGTCTAAATTCTTGAGTTCTTTATATAATATATTGGATATTAGCCTTATATTGGATGTAGGATTGGTAAAGATCTTTTCCCAATCTCTTGGTTGCATTTTTCTCTTATTGACAGAGTCCTTTGCCTTACAGAAGCTTGGCAACTTTATGAGGTCCCATTTATTGATTCTTGATATTACAGCACAAGCCATTGGTGTTCTTTTCAGGAATTTTCCCCTATGTCCGTATCTTCGGGGCCCCAGAAGGGTTCTTAATGGACCTACTATGTTCTATAAAGCACAGACAGGCAAGTTACTCTTAGGCCCAGGCACAAATCATGATTCATTCCTTCTCACCATAGATAGATATTATGTAAGGGGCCAGCTGACCAGGCACCATAGGAACTCTCAGTGGAAAGCAAGCTGCCAGCAAACGTCTATTCCAAGGAATACCAGGGTTATCCTATTTAGCAGGGAAAGAATTAAAACCTGATAGGATGACATTGGAAACTGAGGTTTGGGAGAAAATGGTCCATTATTAAGGCCAATGGGTACTAAGACGAGAAGTTTCTGGAAGCAATCTCACCTGGAGCAAAAATTCAGACTCTGGGGAACAAGACATTTTTTAATGCCTTAGGTAATTCTTATGTATAAGCAGTCTTAAGAAACCCCCTCCTAAGCATTTGGATCCTACTAATAACACCCTCAGGCTACATAAAGCCTGGCCAGACCCATTGCCCTCAGTTTGCAGTGCTCAACCAATCACTACACTTGTGTGTCTCCCTCACCCATCTGAACACGGTCCTATATTGATGGCTGCAGTCCCTAGGGTATTGTTTGACACAATAAACATTCAATACATATTAAGCTGAATTGTTATATCTCCCAAGATTTTTTTTTTATAGAACCCCTGCTATCATAAAAGGTTCATAGGGAAAAACATTAAAATTGTCTTCCTGTAGTATAGTAGCAATGACACTGTTCTGAGGACAGGGGGAGGTGGGAGAGTAAGCCCACATTTCTGACTTAAAAAGAAAGGGGAGGGGAGAGTGGGGGTGGGGAAAAGGAGGTGCTCAGGAGGTAAGATTATCATGTTGCATAAATGACTTTTCCAATTAACATAACCCTTCAAGCCAGCTCTTCAGTTCCCATTCTGCCAAGTTCCTTAATTATGACATCCCTATTCCCCAATTAAAAGCTAATTAAGCTTGCCGGCATCTTTCTAGAGTATTAACTATTTTATTATTTAAGAAGTGAAGCTTTACTGGTCTACAGAGTGAGTTCCAGGACAGCCAGAGCTATACAGAGAAACCCTGTCTTGAAAAAGAAACAAACAAACAAAAAACAAAAACAAAAACAAAAAACAACAAAAAAAGAAGAAGTGAAGCTTTATGAAATCGAAATCCGTTGTGGAAAAACTATATTTTAAGGACTTCTTCCTCTCAAACTTCCTTTCACTACATCACATTCAATAATGAATTCATCCTGATCAAAACTTGATTGCCTCCATACCACCCAAAAGACTGTGGTTAAAAGCTTTCAGGGGGACTGTGCAAACGTAGGAGTTATTGGTTTTATTGCATGCTTTTGCTACTTCCTGTTCTTTTCTATAAAAACAGGTGATGCTTTCAGCCATTAATGTACCTCCTGACCTGACATCCTTTATCTCTATTGAGTATGGAAGTAGGTAAAGGGTAAGTAAATTTTCCTATTTAGCTGGGTCCTTTTCCTAGAAAATTGTCCATTTTCAGCTACCCTGGTGTCTGTGGGGAAGGGGGCATATTTTCTTTATTTACATTTCAAATGTTATCCCCTTTCCAGGTCTCCCCTCCAAAAACCCCTTATCCCATTCCCCATCCCCCACCCACCCACTCACTCCCTGCCTTCCAGCCCTGGCATTCCCCTACACTGGGACATCGAACCCCGACAGGACCAAAGACCACTCCTCCCACTGATGTCCAACAAGGCCATCCTCTGCCATATACATGGCGAGAGCCATGGGTCCCTCCCTCCATGTGTACTCTTTGGTTAGTGGTCCAGTCCCTGGGAACTCCATACCCCGGTGTCTTAGGGTTTTTATTGCTACTACAAAAGAAACACTATGAAAGAAACACTGTGAGAAAAAGCAAGGTGGGAAGAAAAGGGTTTATTTGGCTTACACTTCCAGATCATAGTCCATCATTGGAGAAAGTTAGGACACAAACTCAAACAGTGCTGGAACCTGGAGACAGAAGCTGAAGCAGAGGCCATGGAGGGGTGCTGCTTACTGCCTTGCCCTGGCATGCTCAGCCTGCCCTCCCACAGAACCCAGGACTACCAGTCCAGGGAATTACCACCCACAATGGACCGGGCACTCCTCTACCAACCTCCAACAGAGAAAATGCCCCCGCCCCATTGCTGGAACCTACAGAGGCACTTCGCCAACCAAGGGTTCCTCTTTGTGATGACTCCAGCTTGGGTCAAGTTGACACACAAAACCAGCTAGTATACCTGGGAATTCCCTCAACAAACTGCACCTTCCCTGACACTAAGCCCCATCCTGACATAAGTCTGGCTTGTGAATATCTGTGAGCCTGCTACCACCTCCTGGCCCAAACCCAGAGCGTCTGTCCCTTCATGCCCTTCTCCTGACATCCACTGCCCACTCCCTGACGGATTCAGGCATTTATTCCTGTTCAGCAGATTTCTAGGCATTCTGTGCCTGAAAAATCACCCAATCGACAGTCTGCCTGTGAGTTCATTTCCAGAAAAACAGCTGGGCACTAAACTATATTGCAGCAACTCAGTTGGGCTGATAGACTCGGGGAACATTTGCCAAAATGGTCCTTTCTCTGAACTCCAACGGCTGGTTAACACTTACATTCCTTTTTTATCATGTTTTTTTTTTCCATCCAGAATTATTGTTCATTTACATTTTCAGTAACCACCAAAGAAAATGAAAAATCTAAAATGAAAAGCTGTCTCCTGAGCCCGGAGGTAAGGTTTTCCCGTAGGAACATGATGCCCAATTACTTTCTCTCCCCGTGGCCTGGCCACTATTACCACTGCCACTATTCTATTTCAGACTTGATGGAGAAATCTCTTGCTCTCTTTGCTTTTAATTCTTTAAGGGCCAAAGTATTTCACCCTTGATCATCATATAATTCTGTTTGTTAATAAAACCTAAGCTCAATAGGCTTTGAATGCCAGCAAGGGAACCTAAGCCACTAACACCATGGGTAAATGTGCATGAATATGAATTATGTCTTCCGCCTTGCTCTCTATACGATGACCCTGCCTACATTCTTATAGAAGGCATGGGACCTCCAAAAGCAATAAGGAAAAATATTAGTGTTCATTTGCTGGCCATTCCTTTTTATACCTTTCTTCTTGGTTCAGTTTTCATTCTTCAGAATCATAGTTTGGGGTATTTCTTTCAGCAAATTCCTTTCGTGATGAATTCTTTCTAGTATTTTGTTGAAAGCGTTTTACTTTGCTTTTGTTTTGAAGAGTAGTTTATTGTGGAGAGAGTTTACCTGGCTACAGGATTTAGGTTGATAATGACTTTCTTGCAGAACTCAGAAGACCCGCCCACCTTTTATCATCGATTATTTCTTCAAAGGTCTCCAACCAACAGAGCCTGGAGGTGCACACCTTTAATCCAATCACTCAGGAGGCAGAGGCAAGAGGACTTCTGACCAATTTGAGGCTAGCCTCAATTTTACTGATTTCCAGTGAGGCCCTGTTTCAAATTTTAAAACATGTTAAAATCTCCAGCCAGCCAAAGTAGTTTTTCTTTGTTAGCAACTTATATTATTCCTAAGGTTGCTTTTACTATGTTTTAACTTTGACCCTCTGTAGTTTTACTAAAATACATCTACATGTAGATTTCTTTTACTTCTCTGTCAAGAAACTTGTGATTCTACTGTGCTAGGATTCATGGTATTTGTTTATTTGTTTGTTTGTTTTAATGATGCTGAACAGCCATCTTGAATATTACTTTTCTGTCATTCTCTTATTCTTTCTTGATGAAATTCATAGTATATGTTTCCGTATCTCTTATCCTTGGCATCTCAGAATGTTTCATATTTTCTGGTATTTTATTTCTTTGAAGTGCTTTCCAAATAATATACAGATTTATCTTCTAGTTCAGCTAGAAGAGACTAGCTACTGTTTAATTTATCTATTAATTTCAGTGTCTATATTTTTTCATTTCTAACAGTCCAAGCCCATTACCTTTTTCTTTTATTAAAAACAGCTTTGTTTCATACAACATACTCTGATTATAGTTTCCTCTCCCCAGCTTCTCCTACTCCCTACCTCCTCTCCCATCCAGATCAATGCTCTTTCTGTTTCTCATTAGGAAACAAACGGCCATCTAAGGAATACTATTAAATCAAATATAACTAAAAAGAACAGGAATAGGAAAAAACAAATAAACAAACAGAAGAAAAAGAGCCAAAGAAAAAGCATAAGAAACACATATAGATACAGGCATACACATGTTCATACACATAAGAATCCCATAAAAGCACAAAGTCAGAAGCCATAATACATGTGCAAAGGATCTGTAAGATTAGGAAAAAAAAAAAAAAAAAA
>NC_034594.1:132031010-132032494 GCF_900095145.1 Mus pahari
GAGGGAGAGAGAGAGAGAGAGAGAGAGAGAGAGAGAGAGAGAGAGAGAGAGAGAAATGTAAAAAGCCCTGACACAGCATTATGAGACAAAATGAACTTTAAAAGAGCTATTGAGTTCCTTTTGTGTTGGTCATCTCTTGCTGGGCATGGGGCCTGCCCTTAAGAGTCATTCCTTTGCCCAGTGAAAGTCTCTTGGAGAAAACTAGTATCATTTGTCAATAGTTATCAGTTGGTGCTAGCTTCTGGGTTAGAGATGAGAACTTATATTCACTTCTCCTCTCAGTGCTGAGACCCTGTCTTAGTTAGGGCTTTACTTCTGTGAACAGACACCACCATGACCAAGGCAAGTCTTATAAAGAACAATGTTTAATTAAGGCTGGCTTACAGGTTCAGAGATTCAGTCCAGAATCATCAAGGAGGGAACATGGCAATATCCAGGTTGGTATGGTACAGGAGGAGCTGAGAGTTCTACATCTTCATCTGAAGGCTGCTAGCAAAATACTAGCTTCCAGGAAGGTAGGATGAGGGTCTTAAAGCCCATACCCACAGTGACATACCTACTCCAACAAGGCTACACCTACTCCAACTGGGCCACACCTTCTAATAGTGCCACTCCCTGGGCCAAGCATATACAAACCATAAGAGACCCCATATGGTACAAGTCCATGCAGGCCCTGTGCATACTGCCACAGTCTCTGTCCGTTCATCTATGCTCGGTCCTGCTGCACTGAGCAGTCTGTGTTTCCTTCATGTCCTCCATCCCCTCTGGTTCTTACAGTCTTCCTCAGAGTTCCCTGAGCCCTGAGGGGAGGGGTTTGTTAGAGACATCCCATTTAAGACTAAGTGACCCAAAGTCTCTAACTCTCTACATAACCTCTGGCTGTGGGTCTCTGTATTTGCTCCCATCTGATGCAGGAGGAGGCCTCTCTGATGATGGCTGAGCAAGACACTGATCTATGAGGATAACAGAATGTCATTAGGAGTCATTTTATTGCTACGCCCCTTTAACAGAACACTAGCATTTGGTTTTTTCCCTTGGTTCCTGGCTTATCTCCTTTCAGGTTTTTGACCACTCAGTGTCAGGTGTGGGTTCCATCTCATAGAAGCTCTTAGATAGGGACCAGCTCCACTTCTCTGTGTTCACTGAGTTATGTGGGTGTTGTCTTCAGCAATAAGGCCTTACTGGAAGTTTGCGGAGAGCAAACAGTAGCCTTGGCAATAGCCTGGGTTGTTTGGGGGGGGGGGTGCAGGGGGTGTTTCATTGGAACTTTTTTAGCCAGCAAGTTAATTATATGTAACCTAATCCTGGTACCGAAAATTTCACTTGGCTTCTAGTTAATTATTTTTAAATAGTCTACTGATTTTCAGAATCATTTGTATCATGATTGTATTCCTTCTTTCATGTAATATATATATATACATATATATGTGTATATATATATATATATATATATATATATATATATATATATATATATGCTTATA
>NC_034594.1:132032809-132035948 GCF_900095145.1 Mus pahari
TGTACTGGGGCATATAAAGTTTGCAAGACCGAGGGGCCTCTCTTCCCAATGATGGCTGACTAGACCATCTTCTGCTACATATGCAGCTAGAGACCCGAGCTCTGGGGGTGCTGGTTAGTTCATATTGTTGTTCCACCTATAGGGTTGCAGACCCATTCAGCTTCTTGGGTACTTTCTCTAGCTCCTCTATTGGGGACCCTGTGTATACTATCTTCTTGCTCTGGTATTTTCCAACCCAAATCATATATTTTTATCAGTTTTTTGTCAATAAGGATTAGTCTCTCATTTCCTCATATTAATCACTGCTAAATAAGGATGTTTTTTCCCTCTCAAAGTCAGCCTATAAAAACTATATAACAGACAACACACTATGGGTACCTGAAGAAGCAAGAGAAAACACAATCAAAGGAACCAACAAATTTCTATTAACCATATCAAAAATACTAGATGTCTTTCAATTGTCTGAAAAAGAATTCACATTAATCACCATAAATCAGAGAGACAATATAGTTGGCACCATAGGCAAACAGGGAATTTTTAAAGGGAATATTTTAAATAATTTTATAATAAACCAAATAACACAAATGAAATAGATAAATTCCTTAACACAAAAAGACTGAGTCATGAGAAATACAAGACATATACAGATCAATATAAATGTCTCCCATACAGCGTCGGATGACTTCACTCTTGAATTCCACTAAACGTTAAAAGAACTGACACTAATCCTTCTGAAACAAACCCAAACAACTAAAGAAAAGAAAAATAGTTCTAAACTCACTTTACCAGACCAGTATCACCCTAATGCTAAAGCCAGACATGAACACTTTAAAAATAGTTTTAAGCACAAGTCAACATTCCTGTTTTCTAGATGAGGAAGTCCTCAATAAAATACTAGTAAGCCAAACTCAGCAGCACATTGAAAAGTCAACCGAGATGTCTCCTAGGACGACAGGGTGGCTACAAATGATGAAATATGATAAACCACATTAGTAGAATGAATGGGCAGAGGTCTGGTCATCGTGTAGCATGTGACAATATTCAACACACTCTTATAAAAAAATGTCTTATAGAAGTAGCCTATCACCAAACATAGAAGCAAATGCTCACAGTCAGCTATTGGATGGAACACCGGGTCTCCAATGGAGGAGCTAGAGAAAGTACCCAAGGAGCTGAAGGGTGCTGCAACCCTATAGGTGGAACAACAATATGAACTAACCAGTACCCCCAGAGCTCATGTCTCTAGCTACATATGTAGCAGAAGATGGCCTATTCAACCATCATTGGGAAGAGAGGCCCCTTGGTCTGTCAAACTTTATATGCCCCAGTACAGGGGAATTCCAGGGCCATGAAGTGGGAGTGGGTGGGTAGGGGAGCGGGGGGGGGGGTATAGGGAACTTTCAGGATAGCATTTGAAATGTGAATAAAGAAAATATCTAATAAAAAAAAAAGAAGTGGCCTATCACAATACAATAAAAAAAGCCACATATGACACACCCACAGCTAACAGTGTACTCAGTATGAGAGGTTGAAAGTTTTTTCTCTAAGTCTAAGACAGGAATGAATGCCCATTCACATCATTATAGTCAGCATAAGTCAAGAAGAATTAGGCAATAAAATAAAATAGAAAGCATCCAAACTGGAGACAAGTTCAACTGCTCTGCAGATAATAGGAAATGTTAATACTCCGTCACAGATTTTACAATGAACAAATGAAGCCAACAAGTTGTAGGATACAAAAATCAATAGTAAAAAGGCAATATCTCTGTATTCCGATAAACTACCCAAAAAGTGAAACCATGAAAACAAACCATTTATAAAACCTACCAAAAACTGTCTTAAAAATACAAAAATTAACACAAAGGAGGTGAAAGAACTATGTGCTAGAAATCATAAACATTAAGGAAATAAATTAAAAAGAACATAAATAAATGTAAAAATATTCTATGGGTTTTTTTATTTTTATACCTAAAAAGAACTAATGCTATTAAAATTTCCATACTATTCTAAGCAATCTGCTTCAATTAATCTGCTCTTTGTCCCTGGGTTTCCTTTAGCTTTTACAAATCCAATTTTGATTTGTTTCCCTCAAATTTTCATTGTGATTAAAAACATGATTCTAGCAATTTAGAGACATAAAAATCAAACCTTAATGTTTTTACCTTGTCAGCAAGAATGCATTCGGCAACACTAGCTGAAAACCAAATAGAAGTGGCTTAAGTGATAAGTGTGTTTATTCTTTCTCACAGACATCCTAAGATGAGTGATTTGTTCAGGGAAGTCTTTCCATTTGTCTATGCTACCATCCTTGGAATGTCACCTCGGCTCATTGGTTTGCCGCCTTCCCTTTTGCCTGGTGTCATCCACTGTTCCACATAATACAACTTCACGACACAGCAACTGGAGACAGAAAAGAAAACATGCCTCCTTAAGACATTTCCTTAAGAACAACAAGGAAGACAGCAGAGTAGGAATCTCATGACTTAAACCCCAAGAAAGAACACAGACAGGATAGAACACAGTGAGTTCTTCTCCTGCCAGAAACAAGGTCTGTAAAGGAAATCAGTAAGCCAGGGGAAGTCTCTGTAGGAAAGCAGGCAAGAGAGCAGAGAATCCAAGCCCAGCTGCAGGCCCTCTCGGGTCAGCCCTCCATGGCCAAACCAAGCTGTTCAAACTGCAAAGGGAGATGCTTCTCCCAGACACTGAACCCATTAGAAAGGGAAGGAGGGGGAGGAGACAGTAGAATACATATGATATGAAAGTAAAGAGGGGCAATACTGGGATTACAAGTTTAAGTGGAATGGAGTAGGGAGTTAGGAAAGAAGTGAGTATGGGACAGATTATCCAAAACTAAAAGATTATGAAAAAGCCTTGTAGAAACCACTGCTTTGTAAGCTAATAATGGAGGGAGAAATCCTTCAAGAAATAATAATAATAATAAAAAAAAACCTTATAAGCCAGGCCTGGCAGCACTGATCTATAATCCTTGCTACTCAAAGGACAAGGAGGACAGAGATGGAAAGAGTACAAGTTCAAGGCCAGTCTCAGCAAGACTCTGTCCTAAAATTTAAAAAAAAAAAAAAAAAAAAAAAAGGAAAAAAAAAAAAAAAAAAAAAAAAAGGGACAAATAAATCACCAT
>NC_034594.1:132036134-132052801 GCF_900095145.1 Mus pahari
AGGAGGGGAGGAGGAGGAGGAGGAGGAGGAGGAGGAGGAGCTTTAAAACTTGTAAACATTGTCTTATATCTCTAGCTATAAGTGCTCAGAAAGATTACTCTTTAAAAGTTTCTTTATGTATGTATCTAATACATATGGTTAATTAGTTGTGCCACATAGCTTTGTGAGCATAAATAGGATCATTCCCAAACAGCATTTGTCATAACATATTGCCTCAAATATTAGCTATTACCTGTGCATGTCGCTTTCAGTGACCATTGTATTCAGGTGCACTTTCTGGATCTTCTCTAATTCATCTCTTCGGGCAGCTAAAACATTGTATAACGTCTTTACATGATTGGGAGTTTTTTGTTTTCTTCTTCAAGGGAACAAACTGAGTTTTTTCCTTGTCTAAAGTTCTTTTGGCATTTTACCAACTTTCTTGAGGGAAACTACAAAAGTCAACTCAGGGCTAACTTAAGAGACTGACAAATATTAAAAAATAATAGGAAAATCACTATAATTCTGGCTGGAATTCATCTTACTCCGTCTGAATTTCCAAACATAATATTTGTTTTTCCTATAATCCATTATGGACTCACATTTGGCTAGTCCACCATGACCTCCCCTTCACGCTGTGTGTTGCAAGCCATTTCTCATGGACTCTTATCTCCTAGTGGTTGGTCTGGAATAAATGTTTACCTTGTGCCCCACACAAGTAAAAGATTTCTTTCAAATGCCAGCCTAAGATGTCTGTGAAGTCGGTCACTTTGAATCATGTGAACATCTGAATGTAAATTTTCACTAGTTTGATGAACATCATGTTTCCGTATCAGTCCCCAAAGCAAGGCAATAAGTGCCACTAAATTATGTATACATAGGCTCATATCATTTAAAATGTTGCTTGCTTAACTATGTTTCTTTTTTACACCGTATGGAAAAAAGAAACATACAAATCATCTAAGAATTTTAGAGGTTTTGTGTTCTTTTGGTATTTTATGAGTATTTCTTCAAACGGTTGCTCGGGGAAATTTTATTAATGTCATCTGTGTAAATAAGGGTATGCTGGATATTGGAAAGAACCCAGTCTGAGAACCAGGTGATCTAGGTTCCAGCCCGTCAGAGTGCTGCTGATGGACTGAGCAGCCTAAGGCAACTCTTGGGTTCTCTCTAAACCTCTGTGTTTTCATTTCTTGCCTGACCCTTGAAGCTCAAATATGCTCTACATGGGCAGTACTAGCAATTGAAGTTGTATCCTGGAATTTCAATGTACTGTCACTATATCCCGTTCATATGGTATCCAGTGGAATACTTGCAGTATTCCTCCCTAGGACCTGACTAGGACCGAGGCTGTGACCTTGTTGAACTGTGGTTGTGCAGCCTGCCCTTTGTGTGTCAGAAGACTAGGGAAATGACAGCAGCCACAACTATACGGGAATGCATGATGGGAGTTTCACAGCATTTCTAACCATCAAACAATACAGAGTCCAAACATCATTTAGAAATCCTCTCGCCACACACCTATAAGTCTTCATGTAAGGAAACATTGCTACAGCAGGCTCAAGACAGATGACATGGGCTCTTGTCTGAGACAGGAAATTTTCTGTGATGGTGTACTATGCTATCCAAATATACCACAGTGTCAGTATCAGGGGTTAGACAGTAACATGAATGTGAATATAAGGTAACGACCATATGTCTAAAATATTTAGAGTCTACAATTTATATATCTGTTAGTTCGGAACCTCACACGCAGAAAGCTGACACTTGGAAGGGTTAAGTGACTTGTTCGGTGCCAGTTATTGAGACTGTAATAGAGCCAGCCATCCCTAAACACCAGCTTCACTGAGTTCCAGACTTGGTCCTGCCTCCCTTTAAGGAGTCTCATTACCAAGAAATGAAGCAGAGAGTATATCTTCCCACAGCCTCTAGCTGTGTGGTGATCAGTGTGAAAAAGGTTAATCCAGTTGGCAAAATAGCCACATAGCCGCATGTCCTAATCTAATATTAACACAACAATTAGGTTAATTTTTAGGAAACGCTGGAACAAAAATAGCAAAACCAAAATGGCCTCTCTCCTTCTCCCTGACCCTCACCCTCACCCTCTTCCTGTCCCTGTCCCTGTCCCTTTCCCTCCCCACCTCCTGCACCCCCTGAAACAGCGACTCCATTTTCTGCAGCTATAAAGGAATAACAGAGATTAGAAGACACAAAAGGAAAGATGCGCACTCTGGCTAGAGGTAGAAATCTAGAGGCTAGAAATCCAAGCTTAAGTAGCTACTAGGGTGGTAGGGCAGAACACAACAGAAAAGGAGAAGGGCATTGCACTGTAACAACCTGCTCTGTAGCAACCAATCTGGTCCATTAAAAGCAAGATGAATCCTTCTTAAAGCCCAAACCAGTCTTAAAGTTCTCAGTGTCTCTGGATATCACTGCAATGGGGAATAATGTTCCAACACTTGAATTCTTAGAAACATGAATATGCGAACCATACTGACTACACATATACTATTAATACAAAGTGATATGAATGGATGGGTCACACAGACAAAACCACTAGATGAGCCTTTTGATAGTAAGAGTAGTCTCATATGTAATTTTGACTTGCCCAGAACTTGCTGTGTTGACCAGGCTGACCTCAAACTCACAGAGATTCTCATGCTTCTACCTAAATACAGAAGCAGATGCTTGCAGCCAACCATTGAACTGAGCACCTCCCCCCCCAATGGAGGAGTTGGAGAAGGGACTGAAGGAGCTGAGGGAGTTTGCAGTCCCATGGGGGAAGCAACAGTATCAACCGACCAGACCCCCCCCCCCGGAGCTCCCGTGGACTGGACCACCAACCAAAGAATACACATGTGACTCTGGCCACATATGTGTCAGAGGATGGCCGGGTTGGACATCAGTGGGAGGATGAGGGTGTTCCATGGCTCAGTGTAGGGGAATGCCAGGGCAGGAAGAGTGGGTGAGTGGTTGGGTGAGCACCCTCATAGAGGCAGGGGAGGGGAATGGAATAGGGGGTGTCCAAAGGGGAAACCTGGAAAGGGGAAAACATTTGAAATGTAAATAAAGAAAATATCCAAAAAGAAAAAAAGCACCATTATTCCCAGTAGATGAGCCATTTTGATACATTTTTTTATTATATAATATGTAATGGTTTCTTCTTAGCCCAGGGAGTGGCACTATTATGAGGTGTGGCCTTGTTGGAATGGGTGTAGCTTTGTTGGAGTAGGTGTGTCACTGTAGGCATGGACTTTAATACTTTCCTCCTAGCACCTGGAAGCCAGTCTTCCCTAGCAACCTTCAAATGAAGTTGTGGAACTCTCAGCTCCTCCTGCACCATACTTGTCTGAATCCTGCCACATCCCCACCTTGATGATAATGTACTGAGCCTCTGAACCTGTAAACCAGCCCCAATTAAATGTCCTTATAAGAGTTGCCTCGGTCACTACAAGGCTCACATATTTCACAATACTAAAACCCTAACTAAAACAGAATATCAGTATTTCCTTATACTAACAGGAAAGAATCATAGTATAGTGGCTGATCAAGAAGTTGGCTCAATAATAGTTAGTATTAAAGTTCAAATTAGGTTTCTTTTACTAGCTGTGTAACCAGGAGACACAGTCCTCATCTACACAATCTAGATACAATTGTAACAATATAAGGTTAACAGAATTAAACTTAAATGTTGTTATAGTGAAAATGGACTTAAAATTGTACCCAGCGTACAAAAATCAGGCAGTACCCACTAGGAGTTTTTATGTATACAATGGATGTCATATTGCCGTCATTTTATGTATGAGAAACAGAGATTTTTAGGTCAGTGATTCTACAGAAGCCCAGAGGTTTAAGCTTTTATGTCTATTGAAAACACTGTAAAAGTACTTGATGTCAGGCTAAGATCAAAAGCGAGAAGCAGGGATAGGTGGGGAAGAATAGGTAGCTGGCTGAGAAGAGCTTCTGAGGGGACAGGGCACTAGGCTGACTGGTACAACTGCTCATGTTTATGGTGTTTGCTAAGAGGTCTCTGCTACAGGCTGTTTACTCTGAGTGGCTGGGCTTTACCCCAAAGTATAACACATCGAAAAGAGTCACTTCAATGGAAAGACACACTTCAGGTCCTTCATTGAGACAGCTTAAGCACAAGGCCTGTGGTACCCCTTGTCTCTACCACTTGGCATAATGGAGCTGTTTGAGAGCATGTCAATGGTATGGGCATGATTTTCTTGAAGGGTGTGACAACCTGTCTTTAATCCCAACCCTTGGGAGACAGAGGTAGGTGAATATCTCTGAGTTCAAGGCTAGACTTGTATATTTAGCAACCCCCAGGACAGCTAGGACTACATAGAGAGACCCTCTCTCAGAAAACAAAATTAAAATTGAATAAATAAATAAAGGTATTTGTAATTGATTATAAGAAAATATTGAGCTCCTCTATAATAAAGGACCACTTGCTACTGTTGCCATTGTTACCTTAACTTCCAACCTATTCCATAAAGATGAGTTTTCTTTTCATTGATACAAATCCCTAACCACTGGCTTGGGATTGTGGTTCCACAAGCTTTGTTCCATGGCACTGTGTCAGTTAGCAATACTGCCTCAAGTTTTTAAAACAAAACTGGTATAAATTTGGTCACATTCATTTACTTCACAGAAGCCCACGCATGGCCCTAAGACTAATATAGACTAATAATATAGACAACCATAGTCCAATATGGTTAACAAAGACCAAGTTTTTTGGTTTTGATTTTAGTTTTTGTTTTGGTTTTTAGTTGTCATACTGTACAATCTACAAGATACCTGTTTCTATGCCTTACTTTAATCTTGTAGCCACAAGTCCCCCACCCCAGAAACCACTTCATTCAGCATTATCCAAAGCACAAGGAGGAGGAGAAAGAGAGACTTTCTCCTCTCATGTTTCTGTCAGTGTTCAGTGCAGGCTGCATTACCTTGAGCTTTGCCAGAGACCTCCAGATTCAGTGAAGTCAGACCATATGCTGGTCTCTGCACCAAACACACCGAGTGGAACAGGATTGCTCTGGCTGAATGAGTGAAGCCAAGAGCATTGCTACCTGGGAAAGCAGGGGTTTTCGCAAAGGAAAGTGATTGAGTAAAATAAGTGTTGACTACAAAAGTTCTGGTCATATGAGAAGAGGTAAAGAAGTTTATGCTCAAAAAGAATGTGGCACTCTTACATGGCAATAAAGGATACACTCAAGTGTTTTGATAGGATATATATTTCTTTTTTATGATATATATTTCTTAACCACTAGAGAGTTTTAGAATCCAGCTGCTACTAAAAGTCAAATGACCCATTCACTTCTCCTTAGCATTTTTTCACTATATACATTTTCTTTAACATGAGAGTTTCCCAGAGAAGAACATACCAATCAGCTATCAGAGACCAAAATGGTCAATCCTGAGAACACATACAAGTAACATCATACAGGCTGAACAGATTATATTTAAGAATATATATGTACTGGGCTGGAGAGATGGCTCAGCCATTAAAGGCTAGGCTCACAACCAAAAATATAAGAATATATATGTACATATATAACATATACGTATATAGAAACAACTATTAATGAAAAAAAGAGACCATGAATTTGAGAGGAAGCTAAGAGGAGTATACAAGAGAGTTTGTACAGAGGAAAGGGTACAGGGAATGATATAGTTATATTATAATCTCAAAAAGAAAAATAAATAAATGTTGTAATAGTTTTTTAAATGAGACGTATTTTATGGGGATTTAAAAATATATTTCTTAATTGATTAAGTATTTCATACATGTATACAATGTATTTCAACTATGATTATTAGGAGGATTTCTGCAGTTAAAGCATTTAAACTGCGATTGGGCATGGAGCAAACTTAACAGACTTTATCTTATTGTTGCTGCTAAGTGGTCATGGGAACTGATTTGAGTTCTATTCAAAACAGGGCCACGCCTAAAAGAATCATGAAGTTTTGAGAACTTGAAGATGCCTAAGACAGATCCTGGGATTTGTTTCACATAAATGTTCAGCAAGAAAAATAATGAGCTTGTAGAAAGGTTATAGACTATTCATAGAACTTCTAAGGAAGGAATCAAAGCTACCTCAGAGTTCAGGAATTCTCAAGCAGTGGAGAGTCTCAGGCCCGACAGCCTTGATCCCCCCCAGTTCACTCTGGGGTCAATCTTAAAAGTTTTTGGTAAGTTCTCAAGCAATGTGATCTGCCATCAAGGTGATGCTGAGCCCTCTTCCTGCTGAAGAGCTATCCCAGGAAGCAAAGGACTAGAGTGATCTTCAAAGAACTGATCTTCAAAGAGCTGTTGACAGGAGCGACCGAGGGTTGCCACAGTCATCAGAAATACTTTTGAGAATCATAATACACAAAATGTAGAGAAAATAGTAACCAGAAGCTGTCATTATCAGTGTTCTCCATCACTGGGGTCTGTGATCCACAAAAGCTGGCATCAAAACAAATCATCTCCTCCTCCTCCTCCTCCTTCTTCCCTTCACTCTTACTCCCAACCAGAAAGCATACAATCACCAAGTTACATTCCCATCCCTGAGATCAGAACTTCTAGAAGACAGTGCTAAGAACTTCCCATAAAAATATCAATTCATTGTTCAAGGCTGCAAACACTAAGTCATAACTGGAAAGGCTCATTACTCAGAAGTCTATTCTTAATTAATTCAAGGCGTCAGAACACCAGCCACTGAAAATGACCCTAAGACAGAAACACACATGTTTGTAATAGAGGATTTAGACTTGAGCTTGGATTTTGATGCTGTGACTTTGGATTAATCCTTTCTTTGGTGTTTGGAGGACTTAATGAGTTAACATATATGAAAATATTTACACCATATAAAATGCCAGAGAAACTAAAAACAATGATGTTGGCACTTTTTTCTCAGGGTGTTCCCCCCCCCCCGCCACCGCCGCAATAAATAGAACCATTAGTGAATTTTCACAAGGAAACCTGATGGGAATATAATCCCAGAAAATCTAGAACGCAAGCCAGTTCGGTAAACCTGAAAGGTAAGCATCTCTCCTTCATTACAATTAATTCACGGCATCAGAATGCCAGTCACTGAAAATGACCATGTCTAAGACAAAACCATGTAAGTTTGTAGAGGAGAATTTAGACTTGAGCTCTGGATTTTGATGCAATGACTTTGGATTGATTTTTTCTTTTTTGAGGTTTCTTTTTTTTTTTTTAAAGGAACATGAACCAAGGGGAGAGTTATAGAAAATAAAAACTTGGCTAATGAAGAGAATCAGTTCAAACTTGAGATGGTAAAGTCCCAGGACAGCTGCATAAATGTGCAAACTTCACCAGTGGAATATGCTAAAAATCCCCTTTTTTGGTACAAACAAACACAAAAGCACCTGAAATGGATTTTCTGAGGAAAAGCTAACCATAAAATGTCTATGCTTTATATCCCATTGACATAGTCCCTTCTCAAGTTCTTCCAGAAAATCAGAAGGCAGCAGGATTTCAGCAGCAGGGAGGGGACACATTACAAGATGAAGTCACAGCTGTGTTGAGTTGGGACACCCTTTTGATACATGCAGACTAATGCTTACCAGGCAGCCATACCCCTCTGGCCGTCATCACTAGTCTCCTGGATTTCCTGCACACACACAGCAGAGCAAACATCTTGTTGCCTCTCTTGCCTTGGGCACTGTCTCCTGTTTTGGCTGCTCATGGTGCTTCTGACAGGCTCCATATGCCTCTCCACATTCAGTTCCCACTGCTCTGACATCTGGGACTCCAAATCTTTCAGTGTACTGTCAACAGAGTCTTCCTTTAAAGGGGGGGGGGGGGAGTTAAAAAGTGAAAGAAACCAAATCCTATCTAAGAAGAAACAGAGAAGTGGGCTTGTTTTTGTAAACAAAGCTTTCCACGCCCCGTGTGTTGATACTATAATTAGTACATGTGTTGTAGAGAGGGTGTTATGGTCACCCTCTAAGAATCTTGTTTTTGTAATTCTGAATATAACATATGATATTAATTTGGGGAAAGCAGAAAACAGGAAAGCAGCGACAGCAGAAAGAACTCTATAGTGTGGTGCAGTGGGAGTTTAGCAACAAGAATAGCTTTTTAAAACTTTCCATGAGTGTTTTCAAGCAGGAAAGTGATGAAATTGTTTAGATCAAGTGTGCATTAACTCTTTCCTAGGCTGAACTGATTCTCCTGCTTCCTGGTGTTTCCCTCCTCAGAGTCAGTCTCTGGAACAACTGCTTAGACTCATGAGTCTGGTCATGCTATAATGCGGTCCCCATACCACCTAAGAACTAAAACCTGCCCTAAAAGTTGGTGTCCGATATGTACTCAATCAATGTAACTGCCTCCCAGAAAGTGTTTGAAAGTGTTAAGGAACAATTATGTGTAGGGATCCCTGTGACAAAGAATAGTACTGGCTTTTCAAAGGCTGAAATCAGGAAACATACTAAAAATGTCAAAAATCTGCCCACCCAAACTATGAGTAGCATACCCAGTAAGAAACAGCTTATATTTTCCACTTAGTCTCCCATACTACTAGCTACCCTGGCTAGTCGAGGTCCTAACCCCCACGTCTGTGCTCATTGGAAGCTCTCAGCTGCAGTGGCATCTCCAACTCACCCATCCTTTAGGTCCCCAACTCTCAAAACAGAGAAAAAAACTGCATCTGTCCCTCTCTCAATATTACTTTCTCCCATTTTTGCATTCTCAAGTCACCTTGTTTAGTCTTCATCTCTAAAACTTACTGCATTTTTACTATCCTATTATTCTTTACTATCAAATTACTTGAGAGTAGCTTTATATATCTGTGGCGGTTTGAATAAGAATGGTCCCCATAGACTCATGCATTTGAAAGCTTAGGAAGTGACATTAGAAAGTGTGACCTTGGAGGGTGGAGAGATGGCTCAGCAGATAAGAGCGCTGACTGCTCTTTCAGAAGTCAATTCCCAGCAACCACATGGTGGCTCACAACCATCTGTAATGGGATCTGATGCACTCTTCTGGTGTGTGTCTGAAGACAGCTACAGTGTACTCATATAAATAAAAATAAACAAATAAATTAAAAAGTGTGACCTTATAGAAGTGGGTGTGGCCTTGTAGGAGTAGGTATGGCCTTGTAGGAGTAAGTGTGGCCTTGTCGGAGGAAGTATGTCACTCACTGGGGATAAACATCGAGGTTTCAGAAGCACAAGCCAAGCATAGTGTCTCATTCTGTCTTTCTGCCAATCCAGACGTAGAACTCTCAGGTTCTCCTTCGGCCTCATGTCTGCCTGCACACTCTCATACTTCCTGCCTTGATGATAACCTCTGAACCCATAAGCCAGTCTTTTTTTTTTTTTTTTTTTTGAGACAGGGTTTCTCTGTATAGCTCTGGCTGTCCTGGAACTCACTTGGTAGACCAGGCTGGCCTCGAACTCAGAAATCCGCCTGCCTCTGCCTCCCGAGTGCTGGGATTAAAATAAGCCAGTCTTGATTAAAGGTTTCCCATCATAAGAGCTGCCATGTTTATAGTGTCTCCTCAAAACAATAGAACAATGACTAAGACAGTACCCCAACAGGGAGCTCTCTTTTAATGCCTTGTGTTACTCTTGAATTAGTCTTCTCCTTCCCCTTCTCCTTCTTCTGTTGTCCTGTTGAGACAGGCTTGATTCAAACTCTCCATCCCTCTACTTCAACTTCCCATGTTCTGGGATTATAAGTGTGCACTATCATACCCAACTTAAACTCTTATCTATAAAAAGATTTTTTTTCTGTTAAACATATGCCATGCACCCTAATTTTTAAAAGAACTAGTGAATTCTTATTTTATGTTAATCATAGGCAAAAAAATCTGTTTGAATCAAATTATTTCAAAAGGACGAATTGCCTGAAACTAACACGGTTAAACTCTTTCAAGAGAAACAGTCAAAAATCATTAATCTTCTAAAAGTCACAAAAAATAGGAAAATGTAAATTTTTTTGGTGTTGCCCAGCATGATTTTTCTTGTAGATATACCTTCCTCCAAAGTGACTAAATTTTACAGATGTCACTTGAATTAATTCAACTTTCAAAAGAAATCTTTTTAAGTCACCTTTGGACTGAGATAAAACATGGAAACTTTCAACTCAAAGGAAGTCTTTTTTTTTTTTTTTCCTTCTTCTTCTTCTTCTTTTTTTTTTTTTTTTTCTTTTTCTAGGAAGTTGGGTCCAAATGAAAACAAGTATTGGCGAGAGCATCTTTACCACCTCTGCAGTCGAATGAATAGGTCACTGCCAGCCATACTTGTGGAGGAGATATTTGACAAGAAGCCATTTGCAAAAATATCATCTGCGACTTTCCTTTTGCTGGAGATTTCATCGGTAAAGATTTTCTTTTCCAGTTACAAAGTTCTCCCAAGAGGGACATTGCCTCCTTTTGGAACCCAGTGAGGTATTGGCAAGCCTCAGCCTGTTTACCATGGAAACTTGTGCTTGGATAGCGTTACAGTGTGTGACCTGGTACAAGCAGAGATGGATGCTTGATGCTTGCTGTTTTCTCTTCTCACCGATTTGGAAATTATAAATCACAGGACCCGATGAAATAACTTTGATCTTCCTAGTCCATTCGTTCATTGTGGCATCAGGTCATACCTGCACAGGCTTGAAAATACACCAGCAGATGGCAGAACATATGCCGTGATTAAGATTTATGTATTCAGTTCCGATGAATCTACATAGTGTTTCCTAGAAAAGGAGAAGAGTTACTGTAAGCATGGATGAGTGAATGTCTGCTCAACTGTTTTCCTGCTGAAGAAATCTGAAATATCACAGAACTTTGAGACAGTGTTGACAGGTCCTTGTTTTATTTTTATAAAAGAAATCAAACAGCTCTTCCTGCATGTAGATAGGATTATCTGCTTTCTTGTAAATAATGCATAGGAGATCTGGCCCAAGACTGTGTGAAAGATTTATTTTTACGTCTTTGGGAAACATTAATCTAGTTCAGGACCTCCTCACTACTTGCCCTGATCACTGTGACAGTTCCTAACTATCCTGGACCATAACCCTCACGTCACACCCTCAGTACATATACCACACTCCTACTTGAACTGTTGGCATCAAGACCTCCCAAACATATGACATCACATGACAGCCTGACCTGCAAATCTGTTACCAAGACAACAGGCACCATATTCCCAGAATCCACTTGGCTCACCTCCCACCTTTACCTGCATTACATCATTTTCCATATAAGTAAGGGGAATGCTTCTCCCTCTTTTTTCCTTTTCCCCTTCTCTTTCTGTTGCCACCTCCCACCCACCCACCCCCACACCCACCCCAAAAAAACCTCTCACACATGGAACTGTTTGGACCCACTGTGCTGTGTTCAGATGCAAGCCACTATTTTAACACATCAGAAACTGTCATTTAAAGGCAGATGTGAGCATGCCAATCCACTGGTAGAAACCCCTCGAAGGCATCACCAGAGATTTTAGGGAAAGGTGTCAGATTAGAACGTCATTCTGAGTTCTCTTCCAGCTATACCTCTTGCCTCATAGTACACTCAACCTCTTTCTCAGCTTCACTATCACACACGTGCCACCTCTCGTTATTGGTGGTCTGTGGGGAATTACCTTCTCCTTTGCAGGCAGCAATTTTTCCATAGTTTGAACCTTTTCACCTTCAGCTCCCAGTCATTTTTTTTCCCAGAAGCAAATCTAACTGGCCACATCTAGAAAAGGTGGCCTTTTAAGTGTTCTGGTAACATGGCTAGTATCCACTGCACATCAACTCTTTATAAGCCTGTTCACCTGTACTTTCTGCTCTTGCAAAAGTCCCAGAAGACAAGTTTCTTAGTTACTTTTCCTACTACTGTAACAAAATATCTTAAAAAACATAATATGCAGTATAAGAGAGGAAGGGTTTATTTTGGCTAGCAGTTTGAGATATAGTCGCTGTGGTGGGGAAGTCAAGGCACTGAGTGACAGGGCTTGGGAAGGGGGGGTGTCTTGTAGTACTTGGCCACATTGCATCTATGGTCAGAAATAAGGAAGTGATTGCATCTATGGTCAGAAATAAGGAAGTGTCTGTTTTCTTCCCCCCTTTTTATATGGTCCAAGATCCCAGACCAGAGAATGGTGTGGTCCACAGTGGATATCCTCCCAGGCCAGTTAACCTTTTTAAGACAATCTACCACAGATATACCAAAGGCAAGACAAGTCTTTATCTTATCAAGTTAATGACTGAGATTCACCATCACAACAACTACTTTATCTGGAGCTGTTTTCTTTGTGTGAGGTGTGGGGTGGAGATCAACCTTTGTTATCATCCAAGTACCACTCAGCTTTGGGTTTTGTCTGGTTGGTTGGCTGATTGATTTGAGTCAGAGTCTCACTATGATAGCTTTAGATGACGTGAAAATTGCTATAGAGACCAGGCTGGCCTAGAACTTAGAGAAATCCATCTTCCACCTCCCACGTGCTGGAATAAAGATGTGTTCTACCAAGTCAGTATGTTTTTAAGATGGGATTTCTCACTGGCCTCAGACTTATCTATTTACATTAGGCTGATTGGTCAGAAAGCCCCAGAGATCCATCTGTGTCACTCACGGTGCTAGAATAACAAACACACACCACCATGCCTTGGTTATGTGTGTTATAGGGTCTGAACTCAAGTCTTCATGCTTATATAGGCAAGTACTTTATCAACTGAGATGTCTCCCCAGCTATCCCCTTCCTGGGGCTTAGAAATACCCTGTCCATAGAAATCATTCAATAAAATATTGATTAAATGAAAGGATGCCAATGACTAGGGACTGTTCTTCCCTTTCAATGATTTTTGGACAGCAAAGTGGATTTCAGAACCAAGTTAAACTCCAGACAAGCTACACAGATCATAGAATGATGAAAACCATTTAGAACTTGGT
The DNA here is from genome assembly GCF_900095145.1 of Mus pahari. Lineage (NCBI taxonomy): Eukaryota > Metazoa > Chordata > Mammalia > Rodentia > Muridae > Mus > Mus pahari. Next base: position 132,048,998 of record NC_034594.1, read on the forward strand.
CTTAATTGACTCTGAAAGGCATCCTTTCAAGTTGTTGTATAACCCTCTGCACTGTATACATTGACTGACTGGTTCACAGCATCCAAAATAAAAACAGCCTTAGTTCGTGACCAATAAATCTGTCTCCAGTTGTCTCACAGATGGGCAATTTTAAGAGTCAAATAATTTTAACTCACTTAAATACAAAAGAATTAACAAGTTGGTTTTCATTGGCATTTGTTTTGTAAAATACTTGCTAACTTGAATCAGGCATGGATTTGCAAATTCTGTTATGAAAGAAACTGAATGCAGAGTTTGAGAATTGTCACTATGCACAGAGTTTAAGATTTGTCACTTGTTTTTTTTCTGTTCTTGCTTATATAGTAGCACCACTTCAAAGATACAAATTTTTCATTCTGATGGCATAAATCCTGGTTCAGGTTATATACTATCTGACCTCTGCCACACAAGCTCCAATAGATGGAGTCAGGGTTTGAAGTCAGCATTCTAGGTGGAAACAAACTCAATAGAGTGTACTAGACTTAAGAGCCACAGAACCCACTCCTCCACACACCAGCATACAGAAGGCATGCCAATGTACAATCAGTGTCAAACTGCCTTAACCAGGAGGAGATGCTAGAGAATAAGTGTGTAACCCTGAAGAGGTTTCCCACTGACAAGAGCTCACAAGCCTCAATGCACTTCTTTTTGTCAGGGTGAGTTTGGCGTTCAATTATACTAATATGTTTCTACTTTTTGCTTCAGAGAGAGACTGTATCCTCTTTTCTATATTTTATGGGATAAATGCCATTTCCCCTCAGCATTTATATTTAAGGCCTTAATCCCCAATGTGCTTCTATTTAAAGATATGTCACTCTAAGGATGAAATTAATGAGACGGTGCTGTGGATACTTAGCATCCTTAGAAGGGATACCAGAGAAATTCACTAGAGAAACGAGAGAGAGAGAGAGAGAGAGAGAGAGAGAGAGAGAGAGAGAGAGAGAGAGAGGAGGCAAAATGTCAGCCCTCTATAATCTAGGAAAAAGCTGAATATCTGAGTTCCTGTTTTGGCTTCTCTTAGTGGTGGATTGTGATCATGATACAAAAGCCAAACAAACTCTTCCCTCCCTAAGTTACTTTTGCTCAAGCTAGATTACCACAGCAACAGAAATTCTAAGGCACCTTGGTCTGTGTGCTTCCCAATACTTATCACAACCTGAAGTTATGTAATTGATCTGTTCTCCATTTGTGCTTTGCCTCTCTGAGTGTAGGTCCCACCAAAACAAACACTTATTTTCCTTTTATAGTGCTGGGCTCCAGGGACTAGAACAGTGTTAGTCAAATACCAGGTGTTTTATAAATCTTTCTGAAATGAATGAACTGTTTCACATAAATAGCCAAGTTTATTGCCTCTGTGGGATGGTCTTTGAAGTTTCCTCCACCTAAAATACTTTTCTTTAACTCTCCCCAATTTATGCATCTCTGTAGTCCAGCTACAATATTGCAGCACAAGGGTGTCAGTTTAAGTTGTCAGTAAGACACTTTGGCTCCCTTCCTACACAGGAAAATACTTAAAGACAAACTCACCCTTAAAGGTTTGTGTATTACATGCATCCCACTTAATGACTATCTATTACATTCATAAATGAGACCAATGCACTATTCCAGAGATTCATATTATAATTCCTGTTACTCTAGAAAATCCTGACTAATACAACAGGCATTGGCATTGTTTATCATCATCACAATAAACATGGTTAGTTTTCATGTGTGCTAAATGATTAAACTCTTGAGAAAAGATGATAGAAATTGCTTTCAAAATGTTGTCCTTGGCACTTATCTTTATTTACGGAAAAATCTACATTGATTGACAGAGAGGAAGACTGTTACTGTGCTGCACTTACACTTTTCTCCCCAAGCATAATATTTCTGTTTCAAAAAGGATTTGAAAATGGGATATGAAGAAGCCTAGAAATCGCATTCTTTGAGACTTTTGAAGAGTTCTACTAATGAATTAAGCCTACGGCTCTTAAGCCTTTTTGCTTCATCTTCTGCAGAATGCATCCATCAGGACTTGGAGCAGTTGCTCCATCTATAGGAGTGCCTTGCCCAGAAACCGTGTCTAAATTTGCTCCTCTCTAACTCTAACCTCTGTCCCAGTATCTTTTCCCCTGTCCAGTGCATCCCTGTACCACTCCCCTCTATTCCCTGCTCCAGCAGACTATTGTGTGGATCTGCTTCAGGCCACCCTGGTTGAAATAACCAATACATTCATAAGCGATCAGCTCAGCATTAAAATACCTCCATTGACACAGATCCTGGAGCAAATTGTAGCATTACTCATCCTTATACATCAATAAAGATTCTATTTCCAGACATAATGACATTTACTGGCTTAGAAACTATTTTCATCTTCACATTAAAGATTATTACTTTCATTTAAAAAATCCCTTGGGAATGACATTTGTCAATTATGTATGAAAGTCAAGTACAATGAGCTGTTGTTTCTTATTGTTCACAGTATAAGTGGGTTTTAAAGTCAGACAGACCTGGTTTCTGATCTCTGATCTGCAACCAGTTAGCAGTGTGGGTAAACTGAAGCCATCTTGATTAAATACACCAAGTGCATTCAATTAAATCTAATGGATACATGCCAGTTACGTTACGTGACCACTCTATCACTTGATGCTGACAACAAAGTTCTATTTCTCCTACATATTTTGTCTACAGAAAATATATTGTACTTGAATATCCAGAAAACACAACTGATACTAGCCAAGAAATGTGTAAATGATCTGAATCTCCATCAATTGATGAATGAATAGAGAAAATATGAGAAGGGCTGCAGAGATGGGTCAATGGATAAAAGCACATACCACTCTTCCAGTGAGCCTGAGATCAGTTCCCAGCACCAATGTTGGGAAGTTTACAACCACTTATAACTCAGCTCCAGAGAGAACCAGCACCGCTGACTTCTGTAGGCACATGCAATTACATGCACATACCCACCCCCTCTCACACACATAATTAAAATCATTTTTAAAAAACAAAAAAATAAAGTTAATATGATTGAATATTATTTATCTGTAAAATGGATTACTAATACATGCTATGACACATGAAATTTAAAAATGTGTTAAATAAAAAAATCAAGTGCCAAACATCACATATCATAATATTTTATTCATATAACATGTACAGACAATTAAAGAATCTATTATAGAGAGTACATTAATGGATACATAAGGCCCAAACACAATAGGAGGAGATGGGATATAGGAAATAACTTCTAATAAGTGAGAGATATCTTCTGGTAGGAGAAAAGAATTCTAAAATTAATTCATAGGAATGATAATATAACCCTGCAAATATACATCTAAAGCTACATGAAACTGAGCAGTTTGAATGGATGTATTATGTGGTATATTAACTATATCACAAATATCAATTTCTTTAAAAAAATAGAAATGAAGAAAATATAGTCAATACACAGACCTATTTATCCACAGCCTTGGTTCTTATTGTGTTTGAAAACGGAGAACTCCTGATCTTTCTAAGTCTTTTATAATGAACGGGTGTTAGATTCTGTCAAATGCTTTCTCAGCATCTAAGGAGATGATCATGTGGCTTTTGTCTGTGAGTTTGTTTACGTAGTGGATTACATTGATGGATTTCCATATATTAAACCATCCCTGCATCCCTGGGATGAAGCCTACTTGGTCATCATGGATGATCGTTTTGATGTGTTTTTGGATTCAGTTTGCAAGGATTTTATTGAGTATTTTTGCATCGATATTCATAAGGGGAATTGATCTGAAGTTCTCT
>NC_034594.1:132054530-132057464 GCF_900095145.1 Mus pahari
CCAATGGAGGAGCTAGAGAAAGTACCCAAGGAGCTGAAGGGGGCTGCAACCCTATAGGTGAAACAACAATATGAACTAACCAGTACCCCTAGAGCTCGTGTCTCTAGCTGCATATGTAGCAGAAGATGGCCTATTCAGCCATCATTGGGAAGAGAGGCCCCTTGGTCTTGCAAACTTTATATGCCCCATAGAGGGGAACACCAGGGCCAAGAAGTGGGAGTGAGTGAGCAGGGGAGCAGGGTGGGGGGGGAGGGTATAGGGGACATTCGGGATAGCATTTGAAATGTAAATGAAGAAAATATCTAATAAAATAATTTTAAAAAAGAAAAAAGAAAAGAAAAGAAAACAGAGAACATGTAGCAACTCAAGCCAGAATGTATTTATTTCTTTTTCTCAAAAGATAAGAAGTCTAGGAATGATTGTTCTTGGTTCTGACACTCCACATCACCTTCTTGGTCTCAGGCTTCTGGGTCCATGGATCTTTGTGCTTATCAATTGTTAGTTTAGAATGAATGTTGTATCTCCAAACATTGTAACTCAACTTAGAATGATAAGAACAAGACAACAGTAGTGACCTCTGGCCTTCATTATTACAAGAGGAAAGGCTTTCCACAGCACATCTATCCAGCAGTTACCTACTTAGAGCATTTCATTGATTATAACTGGGCTACATGGCCATGCTGGCCTGCAGAGGTTATTAAAACTGTGGTTTTTTTTTCCTACAGTTCCCAAAGTTATCCTGTGCATAATGGAAGTATGAAAGAATTGTCAGAAATCATCTAGGAAAGATTCAGGCTTCCAAGTGACTTTTCTGGAGATGGCCCACCATTTTGCACGGCCTGTGATGGGTGACCTCTGCTGTTCAAATCATCAGAGACTTCATTCCAGGGTTGCTTCTTGCTGCTCACATGCCTTTTCTGTCACTATTACATAGCCTAATGATTCCCGGACATTAGCCCACCCTATTGGGCAAATCTTCTGCAAGATCAACATGAAGATGTATTCTCATATAGTAATGATATATAGATGAATTAATAACTTTATAGAATTCCTAATTTGATTCAAATATTTTTTAAGAATCAAAGCTGCCTCTTTATTTACATGAAATTGTAATGTACACTTTCTTTTTAACTTTTTATTAAATGTATTCATTCAGTTTATAACCCAACATCATCCCTTACCCTTTACCTGGTACCTACCCTTCACACATGTCATCCCCCTATTCTACCTTCTCCTTCTCTTTTGAGAAGGAAATGATTCAAATAATTTTAAGAAAAAAGTTTAAGGAGATGCTTGTAGTTGTTTTGCCAGAAAGTTATAATAAAAGTTAGAATCAAAAATAGAATGCGCTCCCTCCTCATAGAATAGTAAGTAAAGGCTGCTTAATATGCAGTACAGTTAGCTTTCATAAGTTACACTAAGAAGAGAAATAGGATTGGGACAAATTTGTGATCAAGAAAAAACATTCATTCTAGGTCAAGTCCAAGGATGAAGTCACAGATGTGCACTATGATAAAGTGAGGCCATGTGAAACTGTTGCTTTGAATTTATAATGAATGTATAGAATGACACACTACTTTGAAATTACTACTGACATCTTTCTGTAACTCCCCTATTATGTAACATTTTATCTATGAAGTAACTCTTTCTTACATAGAAATTTTTTTGTCTAAAATGTATAAAAGGATGAAAACAATAATAAAGTTTTGGTGTAGCCATTTCTGCTACATCCAGAATATGTGGCATTTGAGGTTCAGCCCATCCACTAAATGTATATATGTTTGTCTATATGTATGTATATACATGTATGTGTAGGATATGTGTATGTATGTAAGAATGCAAGTACACTTATGGAATTGTTGAGACAGGTAGTCGGATTTGACCAGAGTGTATGTATGTAAAAATGTGTGCGTGTGTGCGTGTGTGTGTGTGTGTGTGTGTGTGTGTGTGTGTGTGTGCTTGAATTCTCCCTTCCTTCCTTCTTTTTCTTTTCTTTCTAGCTCACATATAGTTAACAAACTCTAAGCAGCGTGCCTGGCCAGTAAGGGATTGTTGAACCAGAGAGAAAAGCACTCTGTCTTAGGGTTTTACTGCTGTGAACAGACACCATGACCAAGGCAAGTCTTATAAAAAACAACATTTAACTGGGGCTGGCTTACAGGTTCAGAGGTTCTGTCCATTATTATCAAGGTGGGAACATGGCAGCATCCAGGCAGGCATGGCATAGGCAGAGCTGAGATTTTTATGTCTTTATCCAAAGTCTACTAGTGGAAGACTGACTGACTTTCAGGCACCTCAGGTGAGAGTATTAAGCCCACACCCACAGTGACACACCTACCCCAACCAGGTCACACCTATTCCAACAAGGCCACACCTCCAAATGGTGTCACTCCCTAGTCCAAGAATATACAAACCATCACAAGCTCCAATTACTAAGCTTTTTTTTTTTCTTAAAAGAATAGCCAGAAACTAAGCAGCTTTTATCCACAGAATAATAAGAGCGAGTTACAAGGCCAGAGGTCAGCAGCCTTTGTCCAACACTGTTACACTTCAGTACTGAACCTAAAGTCTGGGGCTAGTTCCGAGCAAGGAATGCCAAGAAGAGAATATGTGCACAGAACTGTATTGGCAACCTTAAGTTTAAAATCCCAAACTGGGGCTGGAGAAATGCTCTAAACTGCTCTTTCAGAGGTTCTGAGTTCAATCCCCTGCGACCACATGGTAGTTCACAACCATCTGTAATGGGATCTGATGCCCTCTTCTGGTGTGCATGAAGAAAGTGACAGTGTACTTACTTACATATATAACATGAATAAATAAATCTTAAAAAAAAATACTGATGGGGCTGGTGAGATGGCTCAGTGGGTAAGAGCACCCGACTGCTCTTCCGAAGGTCCGGAGTTCAAATCCCAGCAACCACATGGTGGCTCATAA
>NC_034594.1:132057475-132069825 GCF_900095145.1 Mus pahari
GTAGGGGAACAGAGGTGGGGGGAGGGGTATGGGAAACTTTCGGGATAGCATTTGAAATGTAAATAAAGAAAATAATAATAATAAAAAAAAATCTGACACCCTCTTCTGGAGTGTCTGAAGACAGCTACAGTGTACTTACATATAATAAATAAATAAATATTTTAAAAAAAAATACTGATACTGATGCTCTGGTGAATATAGGAAATAAGCAAACCACCTTTCCCTTCTTTTCAGATCTTCCTTCCTTGTCCACCAGGATTCCTTTCTTGTTGCTAAGAAATCTCCTGACAGTTTGAACATATGTAAAGATAATTCAGAAACAAACACAAAAATCTAAGCACAGATAAAATATTCTCCCATTTTGTAAGAAGAAGCTGGATTTCTCTTCCTCAATCCACTTGTCTCCCACCTTCTCCTCACCATCCACCATATATGCCCATGTATGGAAACTGTTTTTTTCTCTACTTGCCACTTTAGTTTTAGTCTTTCTCATGACCTATTCTTCACTTCCAATGTTTTAGCTATGTTAATATATCACCCATCTTATAAGAAGAATATTATTACCTGGAAGTGTGAGCTGTTATCCGTTATCCAGGTAATAAAATGTCTTCAAAATCATTATGCTTCCGTTCTTTGTGGGGACCTGAAGATTTCTACCATCATATTTGAGAATTTGCATTTTATCGTTTGAGAATTTCACACATGAATATAAATACATGTTTTGATCAAATCTATCCCCCAATCTCTCCCTTCTAGTTCCTCCTATACCCACCACCACCACCACTTTCCTAACTGCATGACTCCTTTGTAAATCTACTGAGTCTATTTCCTGGCCAGTAAGTGAGTGGGAGTTGGGCCACCTACTGGAGTACATGCAACTGTACCAGAGTAGCTGTCAATTGCCAATGTCTCCTCAGCTAAAGTGTGACTTCATGAGTGCCTCCCATATTAACACCTACATGTTTGGCTATGTAGTCTTCATGCAGTTACAACCACTGTGAGTTCATATGTGCAAAAACTCTATCATGTAGAAAACGCTGCTTCTCCTCTGCCTCTGGCTCTTACAATCTGTCTCCTGCCCTTCATGGTGCTCCCTAATCCTTGGGAGAAAGGAAGTGATACAGACATCCCTTTTAGGCCTGAATACAATCTCTTATTCTCTGCACTTTGGCTAGTTGTGCTTCTTTGTATTAATTGCTGTCTACGGCAAGAAAAGAAGATTCTGTGATAAGGGTTGAGAAATATACTTTGTTGTAATAAGTATTTAGAATCCTGGCCCTGGGTTTCTTCTCCTCCTATTGTTATTGTATTCCCAGATAAAAGACACATACACACACACACAGCCTTTATATTTACAATAAACCTTAAACAGCACAACTGCTGGGCAGCTGCCTACCCTCCATGCTGTTAAAATCTACTTTCCTATCAATAACCCCGAGTTATTTCTTACTATTTACTATGTTCCATCTGCACTACTCTTAATTCCAATTGAGCAACCCTCAGGGCTACACTCCATTGACTCTTAACCCATGGCGGTTTCTTCTTCCTCCCCAGCTGCTGCTGCTTTTACTTCTGCTGCTGTTGCTGCTGCTGCTGCTTCTTTTTCTCTTCATCTTCCTGTTTCTCTTCCTCCTCTTCTTCTTCACCAACCCCCAACCTAAGAAACCTAAACCCCACCTATGTTTCTTCTGCCTAGCTGTTGGCTGTTGGCATCTTTATTTACCAATCACAATGAACAGGGGGTAGAGTATCTCATCTCTAGGCAACTAGTTTGGGGGCCCCAAATTAGCATTAGAATACAAGAGCATCAGGCCAACCCACTACAATATGTATCTATGAATATAAAGATAATTATGTAGGGAATATTGTAATACTACCCCCATTTAGCCAAATAGTAGTAGCAGGTTCTCACCTAGGACCTACCAAGCCACAGGTTCTTGGCCCAATTAACAGTACTAGGCATGAAATCCACTGTGTAGAACAGGCCTTAAGTCCAGTCAAAATGCAGTTAGTTACTCTCAAAACATTCATGACACCATTGCACGTATGGACATATCTTGCCAGGTCAGATATTATTTTATCTCAAAGGGTTCACAGCTTGGTAAAACTTTTGATTACCTTTCTTCAACAAAATCATGTACAGAACCTTCCAGCACTCTTAAAGCTAGCAAGTAGGAAAGAAGATTTCAGATCAATACCAGTTTGATTTTTCAGTTGTCCTATGACTCAACTGATGTCTTCAGCAGTCTGATCTTATCATCAAGTTCTAGAGGGCAACTAAGAGCAATGGTGATATCCTGTATTGTTTGGGGGTAGGGGTTCATTGGACTTCACTGACCAATAACTCAAGGTAAGACAAACCATGGATTGGTAGGATTAATATTTCAGAAATGGCCATCCTATCAAAAGCAACTTACAGATACACTGAAATCTCTATGGAATCTCCAATGTAATTCATCACAAGAGTTGAAAAAAAATTCTTTAAATTCATAAGGAAGCAAAAAGACCCAGGATAGCCAAAATAATACTAAACAATGAAAACACCACGGGACAAATGGTCACACCTGATGTCAATTCATACTCCTGAGCCACAGCAACACAAACAGCATGGTGTGGTTCTGGCACAAAAACAGACACAGAGATCGGCTGAATAGAATTGAAGACCCATATATAAGTCCACATTTCTACAGCCACTTGCATTTTTGACAAAGAGGCCAAATATAGAAATTGCAGAAAAGACAGCATCTTCAAAAATGTGCTCAGAAGGCTGGATAACTACATGGAAAAGAAACTAGATCTTTATCCCTCACTCTGCACAAAATTCTACTCCAAAGGAATCAATGTAAAACTTATACTTATAGCCTGAATCTGCCTGAGAAGAAAGAAGGCACAGGTAAGGACATTTGTCTTCTATTGAGAACATTGTGTGGCAGACACTGTGACAAGTGCCTAAGACTCACTATTGTTACTGTCCACATTACCTTGTGAAGTCAGAGTCCTCGGCCCAGGGCAGTTGAGCATCTTTCCTGTGCCCACACACTCCAATTCCCTGCAGACCTGAGAATCAAAGCCAGATCCTGCTGACTTGAAAACTCACATGTGCAGATCACAAGAAGGGACGTCTCTTTCTTCCTTGCTCAATCAGTAAAATGTCACCAGACCCCAAGAGAATTTTAATAAAAGTAATATTCTTTAATACAAGGAGAAAAATAGTTTCCAAACCAGTAAATATAATTATATCTGGAAATAGACACTTTATTGATGCTTAAGGATGAGTAATGCTACAATTTGTCTCGAGATCTGTGTCATGGAGCCATTTTCATGCCGCATTTGTTACACATGAAATTTTTTCTGTAATTTAAAACACAATTATTCAAAAGAAAGTCACATGAAGTTGTGTTTTCTAAAACTGGGACACAAAATAGCAAATGTATTTATAAAATATTTTAACTCATCCATTTATTATTTTAATACTATATAACAATCCTGACTGCTCCATCTTTAAAACCTACTCCCTCATTAAGCATAAATGAATTCATTGAATTTCTTTAACCCTTAAATTATAATTTCAAGCAGAAGTTTTAAAGTTTCATTAAGTGGGATGCCTTGGGCTTATTCTTTCCAACAGTTCAATGCCTAAAATTAAATAGGTAGCATATTTTATGAATTCACAAAGTCTGATTCCACTGAAAACTTATTCAGCAAGGAACACAGCCAGTTTGTCTTCAGATCACAATTTATCTTTGACATTTTATTATAGTGTGTTCCATTATTTTGTACTAAGCAACCCAATATGTAAGAGTTACAATTCCTTTTTTCAGACTCATCAGGTGTGTGTGTGTGTGTGTGTGTGTGTGTGTGTGTGTGTGTGTGGTATGTGTGTGTGTGTGTGCATGTATAATAATCAAAGTAGAAGAGGACATGGGGACATAAATTTAAGAGAGAATGGGATGGCAAAGAAGAATTGGATTGAAGGGACAGAAAGGGGTTGGAGAAAGAAAGGGAAGGAGGGACTGATGCAATTATATTGTAATTAAAATCAAAATATCTATAAAATGGTGAAATTATGACATCCTAACATAAATAAAAGTTGAGAGAGTTTGGATCTAATCATAAAATAAATAATATATAGAGTCCTTAAGACAGAAATAAAATGAGATTATAGAGTTACTGAGAGTCATACCCCAAAATTACAGTCCTAAGCCTAAACTTACATCGGCAATATGTAAACCATTATTCTTATTATTAAAAGTTCCCCCTTTTTCTAAGTGATTTAAAATTTGGTTTCATAAAATGATAATTATAAAATTATAAGACACGGTGTGTGTAAGGATTATTTTGGTTGTTTGTACATAAGAACATGACCCAAAGCAGGAGTTGCTTAAGAGCAAAACAACCAGATAAAGATATTTCAAAGATAGGCGCCTTCACCCCTTTCTTCTACCATCATGTACATTTGCTCCTACTTCACTACATCATATCTGGAAAACTTCCCTCTGGAGATCGCTTCCAAAAGTGGACTTATTATGCAAGAATGGAGAAAAAACAAGACTAGAATAAAAATAAATCTTGTTGTATGCCCCAGAGTCTATTTCTTACCTCACGAATGCATCTTTGGTCAGCTAGAACAGGAATTACAAAGACTTGGTTGCAGCCACAAAAACACCAGCATCTTTAAGATGCTTTATCCTCTCTTTATTTAGAGAGGATAGTCACTCTGAAAAGGTCAGCGTGATGATTCCCACCCCCAACACCTGAAAGGGGTCCGTATCATTAAGGCAATTTCTTATTTCTATTTTAAAATAAAAATAAATAGGACATGCGCAGGAGAGAAAAAACTTCAACTAGAACAGAACAGGGACCGCTTTCGTCTTCCAGATCCTTAGTGACTTATGAAGCACAATTACACCTCTTGTCAGTTCTTTCCCTATGATTTCAGAAGTTCTATGTGTGCACATGAGATCATGACTGTGTACACATGTATGCACATGCACACACACGCACACACACACACGAACACACATACACACACATGTGCATGTACATGTTTTAAAAGCTATCTGTCTAGTTCCTTTGGTTTACAAATGAAAGGATATGGTTTGCTCGGTATGTGTCCACTTTATTTTTAAAGTATGTGTTGGTTTCCCTACAACTGCACATTTTAGTTGCCTACCTTTTCATATCAAATGACGCTGTGACTTTTATGTGTACTGGTCTTCGGTTTGGTAGGCATATGCTTACTAACTGACTTCCCACATCCTCATTAGCAACATTGTATGACTTAACACCTAACTCCTGTGTAACTATCTGAGAGATAAGAAATGATCTCTCCTTTGTACGTTTCCTTTGCTATCATATGCATCTATTCAATTTTGAGTACAAAGAAGGTAGGGAAGCACTAGCTTTTGTGCTAAGCATGTAGGACTAAGGCACCACTAATCAAAAGATGATCTATATTCAAATCCAAGTTCCATCATTACAGCTGAATGGTCAACCCTCTCTCCCTTTATAAAACAACCTAAAGCATGGTGCTATCACTCCTGTTTACTTGTGTTGCTTTCTCATGAGTAGATAGTGAATTAGATCAAGTGCCTTTGCAGCAAGAAAATGATAGCCCTGATTTCCAAACTTTTATAATATTATTGTGTTGATTAAATCAGTGACTTTCTTAGTATTTTACTGTTTGTTTATCACCAATAGGTACTTGGTGCATTCTTTTAAATTACTAATCACTAATCACTTAACAGTTTCATATTGACATGCACGAGTCACACTTGTCAATGGGTTTCATATTTCAAATAGATTTAATATCCTTTAGAATAGTTGCCTTCTGCTACCATGGAGCATATTTGAAAGTTTTTATTCTTTGTGAACTCTAAGAGTTGAAAAAGCACTGAGATTATTCTCTGGAGGTTAGGGAGGTATCATCTGTGAACACTTACAGGCTTGGTATATCTTAATTGTGTGTTAATTGTTGTGTCTGTAGTATGCTATGTATGTGTGCTATGCATGTGGGTGGGATAGCCTTGTTGTCTATAAATTTCCTCTAAGATTAAAACCTTCCATTTTGGAGAGAAACTTCTTAAGACATAAGGATGTGCAAAGAGAAGTAAAGCAACAAGATATTCTAAAGGAAGGTGAAATACTCCACCACAAGGAAAGCGGTTTAAGACAGGAAGTAAAGAATTCAAAAGAGCCGGGCGTGGTGGCGCATGCCTTTAATCCCAGCACTCTGGAGGCAGAAGCAGGCAGATTTCTGAGTTCGATGCCAGCCTGGTCTACAAAGTGAGTTCCAGGACAGCCAGGGCTATACAGAGAAACCCTGTCTCAAAAAACCATTAAAAAAAAAAAAGAAGAATTCAAAAGAACTTCAGGAAGTTCCCGAAAGTAAGCAGATTCTCTAGTCTCCTCCTTCCCCAAGATAATAGAAACAATAAAGACTGCTGAGAGTCACTCTCATACATGCCCAGCTGCTTGGAAGAAGCAGCCACCAGTCAAACTGGCTAGGAAACTCTCAGATAAGCTAAGTTACTTGCAAAAGGGTTAGTCCTTTCCAAGCCACTGAGAAAGAACCATCTCTAACCTGTTGAGCGATTTTCAGGCTATGCAGTGTACTCCAGATTTCCAGCTTTTGTGAGCCTTTATCTATACTGAAGTAGGCTTTGGACATGTAGCTCTCTTTGGTCACTTCTGTTCCTATAATAAACCTTTACCCATATTTCTGCAAGTAACCCCAATAAAACAGATTGTTTGACCTCAATAAGACCCACTTCACCAAGCTGCCATTTGGTGATATCCATACTTCTGTCTGTCATTAGGTTCCTATCTTTGGTGAGTGGACATTTAATCACATTTCTCAGGAAAAGTGTCATGCAAGTGTGGGCAAGTGCATGTATATGGAGGCCAAAGATTAATATCTTTCCTCCATGTGCTTGATCTGTCTTTTTTTTAAGGTGTGTTCTCCTGTATATATATCTATTTACCATTTAAATGACTTGTGCCCAAGGAGTCCAAAAGAAGACAAGAGATCCTGTAGGACTTGAGTTAAAGATGGATAGTTGAAAGCCACCCTGTGGGATCTGGAACTTGAACCCAGGTTCTCTGAAGAACAGCCAATCTTCTTAACTGTTGTTCCATCCCTGCAGCTCGAAGACTTGATATTTCTTACTAGACAACCCTTGAACAAAGTTACTTCTTAGAGTAAAGCAAGTCTGTTTCCATTTTTTATCATCACACTTAATGATTAGTATTTTCTTACAAAGCTATTTCATCTACCTCTACCTTTTCAAATACATTTCTTTAGAGTTGATTAGTATATAAAAATTGTTTTAATTTCCTCTGTGTTCATGGTGATATTTCTGTTCTTGTAGACAATGAACTTTCATGTTCATTTATATAATTTGTGGGCTAATATGAGAGTCTTCAATAAATCTATTAGCACTTCTTGGTAGTACAAAGACTCTGTGTTTTTATTGGTTCAAACAAGCAAAACTCCAGAATTTTTCTCTGTATTCCCTTTGGCCTCCAGTGATTTGCTCAGTATCTTAATCAACACGTATTTCTTAAGTATTTAGCAAGTAATACTCTGGATGAAATAATACAGTAAAAAATGGGGTTTGTTGTGCTTTGAATATGTAGAACATCCAAAATGGTTGCTATGTTAAAAGGCTATTCTTTAAAGCTATATTCAGTGGTAAGGTTTTGGGGAAATTATTGTATTGGGAGAGCACTAACCTAATAAGTGGACAGACCCAACAATGGAATCATAATAAAATGAACTACTCACTAGGTTGTAGAACCTGTAAAAAGTAAAAAGTCAGACTTAACTAGAAAATTAGTGACTTGGGGCATGCCTTTGAAAGTATATCTTGGCCCTGGGCTCTTCCTCTCTTTCTCTCAGCTTCCTGACAACCATAAGATAAGAAGCCCCCTCTACCAAATGCCACTGTTGAAATGCTCTGCCTCACCACACACCTGAAAAGAAGTTAGACAACCATGAACAGAGACCTGTGAAGCCAGAAGCCATAATAAGTCTTTACTTCCTTACAAATATATGTTCAAGTATTTTATCATCATGATAATCAGTAACTAATATCCAAACATGAGAAATGTGCCTAAAACAGTAAAAACCAGTTTCCAATATAAACATAGATAGATGTAGGCAAATGTATATGTTTACCATGGGATATTCTTTGAAGAATGATTAACATAGGTCAAAAGAGACAGTCGTTTCTAGATGTAGCTTAATGCTACATTGTGATATCCCTTCATATCCCAAAGACAAATGACATAAAAGACAGCAATGTCAATGTTTTATACAAGAAAAAACTGATAAAGTCTGAATTCCATCTCCCAACTTCTTCAGCTACTCTTTCCTCTGCCTTGCATGAAAAACAGGAGTGGCATTTTCTTAAACAAGAACACGAGCAATTTTGTGGAAATTTTTAGCATTTAAAGAATTTAATTCATAGGGCTACTCATATAATACACTGTAGAGCTAGTTGATGACCTTCAAAGACTACCCTTGTAGGGTCTGTAGACCTAAGCATTCTTTCTTACTGTATTTTCTGTTCCATTTGTTGCCCTGTTAAGTAACACTAATAGCAAAAATGCCATGCTTATCTCTTGTGCCAGCTATTAAACTTATCGCCTTTACACATAAAATCCGCCTCATTGCATGTTCTGTGATAATGGAATTAAATCCTATACTTTTCTGTTGTCAACTGGCATAACATTAATGGAGGATACTGGGAAGATACTAAAGGAGATATGAATTTCTCTTTCTTCTACTCTAGGTAGACTCTATCATACAGGCAGATTCAGCAGTACTCTGACCCAGCATCACACATGGCTTCTACAGCAGCAAGTTCCAGTAGCTTTTAGTGACCAGAAGTAGTATAAGAGAAATTCCCTTGTACTAGAAACACATAGAAACTCCACAAGCAATATCTCTAGGATGTCCTTGTCTAGCTCAGTATATCTTTCTAGACAACTTCACAGTCTTAGAAAAGTTTTCTTTCCAGTAAGCCATATGCATTCTTTCTAGAATGTTTAAATTATAGACATGAGGAAAGGTATATTAGTCAGGTGAACATCACTGTGGTGAAATATTGGACATAACCTATGTATGAAGTAAAAAAGAATATATTAGCCCATGGTTCTGAAGGCTCAAGTCCAAGACCAAGTCTATCTGTTGATTGGCCTACTAGCTAGGACATTTACTAGACTATATGCTCATGTCTCAAACCAGAAAGAAAAGGGAAAACTGAGGTCAAGTCATTTCATTCTAGGGCTATCCCCCAATGACTTCAGAACTTCTAACTAAGTGCTTCTTCATGGTCTACCAGGACGCTAAAGAGCATCACTCCAGGAATCATCTCTTCCATTACATGGGTTTTTGTGGGAATGTTCAGCATCCAAACTATAGCAATAGAGAAGGGAGGTTTACCAGGGCATGGGTCATCTATGTCCTTATATAATCTACCTTACATCTAGGAGTGATAACTATCTACATCTACTGTGTATTCATGGGTTTAAGTGCTTTTTTACTCCTTGCTAGCTATTAAGAGCTGAATTTTGTCCTCTCTAAATTCTCAATTGAAGTTCCAACCTCGGGTACTTCAAATATGAGTATTTGGGAGAAGTGAGATCTTTTAAAAGTTAAAATTAAGTCATGAATGTGGTTTGTTGTTCTTAAAAGAATACATTGGAATACACAGACAGATAGAGGGCGAACCATCTGAAGACACAGAAGGAAAACAGTGCAGAAATGCCAGAGGGAAGACAGGTGGGAGCCGAGGAGAAGGGCCTCCAAAGAGGGCAGTCCTGCCAACACTCTGGTCTTAGCCTTGTAGCTTCCCGAATTATAAAAGTAAAATAAATGGGATTTTGTACAACTATTCCAACTTGAAGTGCTTTATGATATAGAAACCCTAGAAAACTAGTATGTTGCCCAATCCTCAGTGATTCTAACCAGTTATTATAGTCAAAACCTTTATAGTAAACTTCCCTAGTTCCAGCTACTGTCTAGTTTATTCCTCATGGTTGCCTCTACCAACTCTGACCCGCCTTATAAGCACATTGTTCTCTTTAACAATTTCCAGCTTTTCTGCATTCTTCCCTTTTCTGCATTGACTTTAAGGTTATTTGCTATTTCGCAAAATTTTCCAGCTACTTATACTCTTGAAATGTTCTGGTTTTTTACTTTCTATTTTTTTTCTGAATGCTTCCAGTTCACTTTTCACCTCTTTATATATTCTTAAATTATTTTTAAGACTGGTATATCTTCGGGTTTTTTATTTTAATGTGTGAAATTTTATAGATGCCATGGATGTGCTTATTTGAATTGCTCAACTCTCCGTAGTATAACTTCTGACACGTACCCATTGGCAGCCCTTGGTACTTCCTGAACTTAAGTTCTAGCATTTTTCATTTCTAAATAATTCTCTCCAGGGCTTTAATTTGCTGGGGGTGGGGAGAAGGTCTCAAAGTGTGTGGCCATAAAAGCAGTTTCTACAACTAAAGGTTTGCTATCTAATAAAGAATCTCCATGGCGTAGTGTGGTATGTTCTGTGTCCTTTATGTAGCCAAGCCACCTGCTAATTCAGCTCAATAATCAGAAGATAAAAAGTGAAATGCCACTTGCTTTCACTCTTTTACCACACCACAGTACACCCCCTTCTTCATGAAATAATGGCTTTTTTTTTTTCAAATCCCTCAATCTTGCCTCCTCTGTAATTCTATGAAAATAAGATGAAGTTTAATTTTCTTCCTAAGCCTGTAATCCCCATCACTCAGGAAGTTGAACCAGGAAGACTGTAAGTTCAAAGCCTCCCTTGACTACAAGATAAGATTCTGGTTTAAAAAAATGTTAAAACTCTTTAAATATGACCTGTGTATTTTGAAAAACCTAAAATTTGTTTCCCATCTATAGATAGATAATAGATAGATGATAGGCAGATAGATAGATGGATAGATAGATAGATAGACAGACAGACAAGTAGGTAGATTCCTTTCACATTTTATTCTTAGTCTGATTTTATTAATTTTTCTTTATCATTAGCCTTGTGACCAATTCTTAGTGACATCAAACAATATATTTTCACTATTTTAAGCTTTATGTACCAATTGATATCAGACATGAGAAAAGGGTAAGATTACTTTTGTCATCTTTAACCACATTTATTCATAGTTAGCTAGTTGAACTGTCTCTGATATTTCACATACTCCAGTCATAACTGAGCATAAGAATTCAAGTTTGCCTTCATACGCCCCAGCACAGGGGAACACCAGGACCAAGAAGTGGGAGTGGGTGGGTAGGGGAGCAGGGCAGGGGGAGGGTATAGGAAACAACCGGGATAGCATTTGAAATGTAAATAAAGAAAATATCTAATAAAAAAAGAATTCAAGTTTGCTGTCACCATAATGCTATGGATTGCTTAGGATCAACTAACTGTTTAGTACAGAAACTAGATTTAGTCTCAAAATCTGTCAACATAGCTTTCTAGACTCTGTTACCAATCAATCAAAGTTGATCCATGACAAGAAAATCATTTGTCATACTGTGTTGTCATTTGTGATTCTTGTATAAATAAGTTATGTACTTGTGAAAACCCTCATAACTTGAAACAGAGACACTGGTCAAGTTGACTTTAGAGAGGTCATTCCAGTGACAACCCTAGTGACTCATTTTGCTAATGTTTAGACTCTCCAAACTGCAGTTTGATTAATAGCCTTGATTTCCAACATGATCCACAGTGGAACAAATTTCAAAACTGTCACTGCTAAAGTATAGATATTGTGAAATTCAGTAGAGGAAAACTACAGCAGCTGGCCTCATGGCACCTACTTTTGCATAACCTTCAAAGGTACTTGAGGTTTAGATAGCATTTATAATCTGCAGATGGACAGGACAAGCCCAAGAGTTCTTATTTATTTGATGCTTCCCTAAATTAGCTAAACTCTAGCTCTATAGCCTTGATCTCAGGATGAATAATCATGTTTTTCAACATCATCAATGAAAATAATCAAGTTTTGGATGTATCCTCTTTTCAGAGACAATCTAAAAATAAGTGTCAAAAAATGAATAAATAAATAAATAAATAAATAAATAAACAAATAAACAAAAATAAGTGCCATGTATCAGAGGTGAGGAGAACACATCTGCCAAAACACTGGGAGTAATTAAGACCAGCGGGACCCAGGCACCCAGGAATTCCACCCAACCAGTGCACAGTGACCCTAAAAATTCCACCAAAGAACTCCTAAACCTGATAAACAGCTTCAGTGCAGTAGCTGGATATAAAATTAACTCAAACAAATCAGTGGCCTTCCTCTACAGGAAGGACAAA
>NC_034594.1:132069836-132084152 GCF_900095145.1 Mus pahari
ACCCTGTAGGTGGAACAACAATATGAACTAACCTGTACCCCCTGAGCTCGTGTCTCTAGCTGCGTATGTAGCAGAAGATGGCCTAATTGGCCATCATTGGGAAGAGAGGCCCTCTTGGTCTTGCAAACTTTATATGACCCAGGACAGGGGAATGCCAAGGCCACGAAGTGGGAGTGGGTGGGTAGGGGAGCAGGGCGACGAGAGGGAACTTTCAGGATAGCATTTGAAATGTAAGTAAAGAAAATATCTAATAAAAAAATCTTTAAAAAAATGAATAATTAATTAAAAAATAAGTGTCGAAAATGAATAAATAAATAAATAAATAAATAATAAACAAAAATAAGTGCCATAGGATCAGAGGTGAGGAGGACACATCTACCTAAACACTGGGAGTTACTAGGACCAGCGGGACCCAGGCACCCAGGAATTCCACCCAACCAGTGCACAGGTTCCTTCCTGTCTGGGCTGGTACCCTGAGCAGACCTTGGTCGCAAACTCCACAGCCAGTCCCATTAACACCCAGAGGAAGCTCCATTCCCAGGCTCTCTAGCACACCCAGGATCACAGGATCTCAGAACTCCAGGATCCTAGGAGCTTGGTCACACCAAGATCTCAAGGTCCTAGAGGCAGCTTGATTCCCAGGAACTCTGATACACCCAGAATCTCAGGATCACAGGATCACAGAATTACAGTATCACAGAGACAGCTGACCTCTGAGTTCTGACACAATCAGGATCACAGGAAGGACAGGCTCCAGTCAGATATAGCAAGGGCAGGAAGCACTAGAGATAATCAGATGGTGGAGGCAAGCATAAGCACAGAAGCAACAGAAACCTAGGTTACTTGGCATCATCAGAACCCAATTCTCCCACCATAGCAAGTCCCTGATACATCATCACGCCTGAAAAGCAAGATTCGGATCTAAAATCAGTTCTCATGATGATGATAGAAGATTTTAAGAAGGACATAAATAACTCCCTTAAAGAAACATGTGGTCGCACATGCCTTTAATCCCAGCACTCAGGAGGCAGAGGCAGGCGGACTAAGCCAACCCAGTCTACCAAGTGAGTTCCAGGACAGCCAGGGCTATACAGAGAAACCCTGTCTCAAAAAACAAAACAACAAAACAAAAAAAGGCAAAAAAAAAAAAAAACACAAAAAAAGAAATACAGGAGAACCCAGGTAAACAGCCTGAAGCCCTTAAAGAGGAAACACAAAAATCTCTTAAATAATTACAGGAAAACACAATCAAACAGGTGAAGAAAATGAACAAAGCCATCCAAGACCTAAAAATGGAAATAGAAACAATAAAGAAATCACAAAGGGAGAGAACCCTGGAGTTAGAAGACCTAGGAAAGAGATCAGGCGTCATAGATGCAAGCATCACCAACAGAATACAAGAGATAGAAGAAAGAAGCTCAGGTGCAGAAGAAACACTAACACAACAAAATGCAAAAAGCAAAAAGCAAAAAGCTCCTAACCCAAAACATCCAGGAAATCCAGGACACAATGAGAAGATGAAACCTAAGGATAATAGGTATAGAAGAGAGCAAAGATTCCCAACTTAAAGGGCAAGTAAATATCTTCAACAAAATTGTAGAAAAAAAAAAAAAAAACTTCCCTAACCTAAAGAAAGAGATGCCCATGAATATACAAGAAGCCTACAGAACTCCAAATAGACTGGACCAGAAAAGAAATTCCTCCCATTACATAATAATCAAAACACCAAATGCACTAAACAAGGAAAGAATATTAAAAGCAGTAAGGGAAAAATGTCAAGTAACACATAAAGGCAGACCTATCAGAACTATACCAGACTTCTCACCAGAGACTATGAAAGCTAGGTGATCTTGGGCAGAGGTCAAACAGACCCTAACAGAACATGAATGCCAACCCAAGCTACCCAACAAAACTCTCAATTACCACAGATGTAGAAACCATTTATCCCATGACAAAACCAAATTTACCCAATATCTTTCCATAAATCCAGCCCTACAAAGGATGATAGATGAAAAACACCAATACAAAGAGGGAAACTATACCCCATAAAAAGCAAGAAAGTAATCTTTCAACAAACCCAAAAGAAGATAGCCACACAAACATAATTCCACCTCTAACAACAAAAATAACAGAGAGTAACAATCACTTTTCATTAATATCTCTTAACATCAATGGACTCAATTCCCCCCAAAAGACATAGGCTAACAGAGTGGATACATAAACAGGACCCAGCATCTTGCTTCATACAGGACACCCACCTCAGTGACAAAGGTAGATACTACCTCAGAGTAAAAGTTTGGAAAACAAATTTCCAAGCAAATGGTCCCAAGAAACAAGCTGGAATAGCCATTCTAATATCAAATAAAATCAACTTTTAACCAAAAGTTACCAAAAAAGAGAAGGAAGGACACTTCATACTGGTCAAAGGAAAAATCTACCAAGATGAACTCTCAATTCTGAACATTTATGCTGAACAAATTCTGAACAAATGCAAGGGCACCCACATTCATCAAAGAAACTTTACTAAAGCTCAAAGCTCACATCACATTCCACACAATAACACTGGGAGACTTCAACAACCCACTCTCAGCAATGGACAGATCATGGAAACATAAACTAAACAGAGACACAGTGAAACTAACAGAAGTTATGAACCAAATGAATCTAACAGATATTTATAGAACATTTAATCTTAAAACAAAAGAATATACCTTCTTCTCAGCACCTCACAGTACTTTCTCCAAAACTGACATATAATTGGTCACAAAGCAGGCCTCAACAGATACAAGATTGAAATAATCCCATGCACCCTATCAGATAACCATGGACTAAGGCTGATCTTAAATACCAACAAAAACAACTGAAAGCACACATACACAGGGAAGCTGAACAACGCTCTACTTAATAATAACTTGGTCAAGGAGGAAATAAAGAAAGAAATTAAAGGCTTTTTAGAATTTAATAAAAATGATGACATATCATACCCCAAAACTTATGGGACACGATGAAAGCAGTGGTAAGAGGGAAACTCATAGGTCTAAGTGTCTCCAAAAAGAAACTGAAGAGAGCTTACACTAGCAGCTTTACAGCACACTGGAAAGCTCTAGAACAAAAAGAAAAAAACACAACCAAGAGGAGTAGATGGCAGGAAATAATCAAACTCGGGGCTGAAATCAACCAAATGGAAACAAAAAGAACTATACAAAGAATCAATCAAACCAGGAGCTGGTTCTTTGAGAAAATCAACAAGATAGATAACTAGACTAACTATAGGGCACAGGGACAGTATCCGAATTAACAAAATCAGAAATGAAAAGGGAGACATAACAACAAAATATATCTTAAAATAATGATTCTGTTTGTTGGATATTAGCAGTTGCAAATATTAAAATCATTTTCTACAAAAAATAAAATAAAATAAAAATAAGTGCTATAGAAAGTTATATCTGCAGCCTGGAAAGAAGGCTCAGTGATTGAGAGTAATTACTATTCTTCCAGAGATCCTGATTCGGATACCTGACACATATATATATATCCTTACTTCTAGAACTTTTAAAATAGCTCAGGTTATACTTACCATCTCACCTCAGAATGCAGAGACTGTAAGCAGAGAAGACAAAGGTCTCAGACAATTGTTTTCACTTTTTTCTCTCTCTCCTTTTTAATATTTATTTATTTATTATGTATACAGTTTTCTGCCTGCATATATGCCTGCAGTCCAAAAGAGGGCACCAGATCTCATTACAGATGGTTGTGAGCCACCATGTTGTTGCTGGAAATTGAACTCAGGACCTCTAAAAGAGCAGTCAGTGGTCTTAACCTCTGAGCAATTTCTCTAACCTGTTTTCATTTTTTTCTACAGCTGAGTTTAAAGAAGAAACCTGTGGAAAGGTTCCACAGTGGTCAAAATTTCCACCGCCTGTGCAATCAGATGCAAAGTCCATGAAAATTAAGAGATAAGGGAATCACACACTAAACACAATTGATGGGTTAGATCTGAATGGCCCTGCAGTTTAGACCATGGGCTAGTTAAGACAGTTCTTATACTTATCATAGAGATAAATGATGAACAAGTATGAAGCCTAGAGTCTGAAGAATGACATTCACAGCCCCTACCTCTAGAAAGGAAAATGAAGGCATAACTTAAAATGTCATCTTTAGGTACCTCAAAAAACTAAACATGTTCATCACTTCATTAGTGGCCCAGTGAGTAAAGAATCAGTGGGGGCTTTGAATTAATAAAGCATCCATATGTATTACATTTCACAACAAACTGTCAGTCATTCTTGATGGGAAGGAGAGAAAACAGACTGTAATCCTAGCCTTGAAGGATATGCTTAGCTCATAAATAAAGCTGGGCAAACATCTTCAAAAGTGTCACTGCATGCATTCTCAATTTATTAGAAAGCAGAGCATCAGCAGGTATCTCCCAATTTCTTCCCTGAAGAAAAAAAACAAAAAGAAAGATGCTTGAGTCCTAAATATACAGCAGCAGTAACAAAGGAACTGGATGAGAGCTGAGAGGGGATTTTCCATCAAACTGTTGAAAAATGGGAGGATATAATTCACTCTACTAGTGAAAAAAAGCATACTATAAATGGCTTTGTACATGGGCTTAAATCAATGAAAAGCTAGGGGTGTGGTCCAGGGGGAAAAAATAGAAAGGCTCAGGGGATTAAAAACAAAAGCAAGCTAGTTGAGTAAAACTACAACTGAGTGGACAAAAATAGAATCCATGGGGCCCAAGTCAATTTCTTCTTACAAAGACAACAGATTTAAGCCCTGTAGCTGGCCTCATAAGATGTCAGGACTGGAGTGCAGGATCCCAGTGATTCTAAAACTGTTTTGACCTGGGGCCAAAAGGGGAACCACAGGAACCTATGAGGCCTCAAGGGTGTTACACAAGAGAGGGGCAGACCGGCTTATAGAGTTTCAAAACTTTCTGCAAATGTTCTCCAAAGTAGAACGTGTCTATGTTGTGAAAATACAACCACACTGTGGTCTCCTCCACAACTGGAAGTTGTTTTTTTTTCCTTAAGTAATTGAGTAACAGGAAGAGTTGAAATCATGAATGCTCTTTGCTCCAAATTTCCATCAACAACTCATAGCAGCTTTTTACCACCCTTATTGCCAATACTTACTGGTCATGCTACTGTTTCTGATTCCTACAGCCCATGAACTAATATTTCTGTTGGCTTAAACACATAGCTATGCATCTAACTGAATAATGGTATGTAGAACCCTACCCCAGTGACAACTACTAGCCCTTCCCACAAGTTTATACAACAACACAGCTCTACTTGACTTGGATTTATTACAGAACATTGTCTTACCTTTATATTAATTAATCTGTGCTTCTATTGTTTCACTGAATTGAATGTTTTTAAGTTTCATCATGATCTCTGAACACTGGACACTAAATGAAATAAGTTTATATACAAATCTAATATATGACTTTGTATTAATTACTCTATAAACCTCAGAATTTTTATGTGTGGCTGAAGAAACCATAAGAGAGTGTCAGATCTCTTAGATCTGGAGTTACATGTAATTGTTGTGGGCTGTTATGTGGGTGCTAGGAAACAAAGCCAAGTCCTCCATAGGAGCAGCCAGTGCTCTTAACAATAAGCCAACATCAGGATGCTTTCAGGGTGTTTGTACGACAACATCTAGCTATGTCTGTTATCACTCATAATCAACTCAGCAGTAAAACACCATAACCAAACGGAAACCATAAGAGAAAGTCAAATAGTTAACATTGTAAACTACAAATGAGAACATAATGCAAGCTGGAAGGGATAATTTAGTTTCAATGTCAGTCAAAGTAGGTTAGAAAACATAGACTATTAATCACAATTCCATAGTCGGATTAAAACATCATAGAAAGCTCCTGTAGTGGCTATTCCTGGTTGTCAACTCGACTATATTTGAAATGAACTACAATCCAGAATTGGAAGACTCCCCAGTGAACTTAATCTGGAGGCTGGGAGATAGAAGTTTCTGATCTGGATCTTGGTATGGAGATCTTGAGACACAGTGGCGATTGATTCCAGAAGATTAAGACAGGGAGATCTCCAAATTCAAGGTCACCTGGGATTAAAGGTGTGGTGGCACACAACTTTAATCTGGGCTACACCTTCTGCTGAAGACTATATAAGGACATTGGAAGAAGGGAGTCTGGTTCTCACTCTTTCGCCTGCTTGCCGTGTGGGACTAAGCAACTGCTAGATCCTTGGACTTCCATTTACAGCTACTACTGAACCATTGTTGAGAATTGGACTGCAGACTGTAAGTCATCAATAAATTCCTTTACTATATAGAGGCTATCTGTAAGTTCTGTGACTCTAGAGAACCCTGACTAATACAGCTCCCTTTCCTAAAAGGGGAGGGAAAGCCCTTGAATTCCCCTCATGATACGTCCCCAACTCTGAGGCAGGGACTACAATAATCAATCAAACAAGTTACTGTTTTCCAACTATATCAGCTGAAGCCAGAATCATAACTAACAGAAGAATCCATTGATTTGGTCGTTTCTCTTCTACCTATGTCTTCTACCTATGTCTTGGGTCCTTGTGCTTCTCCCTTGGCCCCAGATCAAAACAGTTTTAGTTAATGGGATCCTGCACTCCATCCCATCTATTGTTGAGTCCCTCTACAGGAATTAAATCACATTCTCTTGTCTTTGTATCAAGAAACTTGGGTCCCATAAATTCTACTTTCCCCTCCTCATCCTAATTTACCCAACTAGAAAGCAGACAGTGGATTTAGAGATGAAGTGCATCCAGACATTCTTAGCTGCCTAAGTATGCTCAAGTTACAAAACAAAAACAAAAAGAAAAAATAGTGAAAATAGGAAATTGAAAAGGTACAGGATTAGGCATAAGAAGGTTTTCATATCACACTCTCAGAGTGACATTTTTTGTCCAGTGAAAAGTGACAAAAAAATTAAAGGCATACAAATTGGAAAGAAGAAAAAAAACAAATTGGAAAGAAGGAAATACAACTATTATTTGCACATAACATTTTTTCATTTATTTATAGAATATGTGTACAGATGTGTGCACATGAGTCGTGGCATATCTATGCAGGTCCTAGAGCGAGTTTGCCAGAGTTGCTTCTGTCCTTCCACCATCGGAGTCTCCAGGATTTAATTCAAATCATCAAATTGATAGTAAGCACCTTTACCCATTGAGCCTTCACATGACATTTTGTAGTATGCAGAAAGACACCAATAACTCCAAAATATCTCTACATAAACTTTGCTGGGATGTGAGGTTCAATGTGAATATTCAAAAATCAACCATTATTACTATCTATTTACTCTATTAATTGAGATTTCAAGCAAATGAAAGAAAAGCTAAGTACCATAGCAGAAAAATCGGATGTAGTGATGCACACATAAAATCTGGAATTTGAGTAGTTAAGGCAAGAGGATTTAGAGAGCAAGGCCAGAAAGTTCTATGTAGTGAGTTTGAAACCAAGCTGTGCTACATTCTGAAAGGAAGCAGGAGGAGTGGATCTGGCAGGGAGGGAAACCAGGAGGAAGGCTAAGAGGAGAGAGAGAGGGAACTTCAGTCAGGGTATAATATATGAGAGAAGAACAAATAAAATAATTAACATGTAAGAAAAACTTAGCAAACTAGTAACACAACTGAAGGCTGAAAACAGTTCACAAATAGAAGAAGGAAGGAAGGTCTAAGTAAACAGAAAGGTACACTATATTTACAAAGTGGACTATGCTACTGTCAAAGTATAAGCTCCCAGTTTCATCTATGAGCACAACACAGTCTAGGTAGATGTCTGCTTCTAAAGTTCATATAAAATTTTATATGAAACAGTATTAGAACTGCCAAAAAAGTTCTAAAAACAAGAAAGTTTGAAACCTCAAGATGGAGCCTGTCATCACTGCCCTCTGAAAGACCCCACAAGCAGCTGAAAGAGTCAGATGCAGATATTTGCACCCAACCAATGGACAGGAGCTCATGACCCCTGTGGTTGAATTAGGGAAAAGCTGGAAGAAGCTGAGGAGGGGGGGGATAATCTTACAGGAAGGCCAGCAGTCTCAACTAACCTGAACCCCCCGAGATCTCTCAAACATTGAGCCACCAACCAGGCAGCATACACCAGTGGATATGTGTCGCAGAACCCCAGTCTCTGTCCTGCAGAGGTGAGGCAAAGACGACACATACGCCAAGGCAGGGTTTGAGCAGCTTTCACAGCTTCCTGCTGTAGCTTCCTTTATTCTCTCTACAGCTCACCCCAGCTCTCTACAGCAGTTCAGCTTCTCCCCTCTGCTTCTCAGCTTCTCCTCAGCTCTCTCTCAGCTTCTCAGCTCCACCTCCTGCTTCTCAGCTTCACCCTCTGCTTCTCAGCTTCCCTGCTTCTCCTCAGCTCCAGCTCCTTATTCTGGGATCGCCCAATTTATCCCCTTCCGCCCTCTGCACTCATCTCTCATCACTCGTCATCCAATCAGCATTCAGCACGTTCTATACACAAAGAAAGGGTGGGTGTTGATAGGCCAGTGACTCAATATCATGCTGTATGATGCTATACGTCAGGTGGGCAGTGTGTAATCACTCAGGTGCACATAATCAGGTTTTTGGTAATCAAACAGGGAGGGAATCACGGGGATTGGCAGTGAACCAGGATGCCATCTTGGCTCACAAGGCCGAAGCCATGGCCACACCCACTTCCCACAGATATGAAGTCCCCAACACATATACAGCAGAGGACTGTCCATTCTAGACTCAGTCAGCGAAGATGTACCTAACCCTCAAGAGACTTTTAGCCTCAGGGAGTGGGGAGGTCTGGCGGGGTCGGGGGTGTGGGAACATCCTCTTGGAGACAGTGGGGAGGAGGGATGGAATGTGGAGCAGTCATAGAGTGGACCAGGAGAGGCATAAAGTCTGGACTGTATAAAAGATTAAAGAATAAATAAAAATAAAAAAGGGGAAAAAACTACAATAAATCAGGACAGTTTGATATTAGCAAAAGAACATAGTTGTCATGTGAAGAAGGTCATAACATCTGAAAGCTACTAGAATCAGAAAATCACCCAAGTTCCTTCATAACCACAGACATATGAGTGAAACCATTATAAGATTTCACCTTCTTATCTATTCCCCTGAAGCCACAGACAAGCCCAGGAAAAGACAGCAGAAGCAGCAAGTGGAAAAGGCCAGCCAACCCTGCCCACTCTCAGAAGTCTGAAGAGGGGCCTCGAGAGATGGCTCAGTGGTTCAGAGCATTCACTGCTCTTCTGAAGGTCCTGAGTTCAAATCTCAGTAACCACATGGTGGCTCACAACTATCCATAGTGAGATCTGGTGCCCTCTTCTGGGGTGTCTGAAGACGGCTACAGAGTACTTACATATAATTAATAAATAAATATTTAAAAAAAAAAAAAAAAACAGAAGTCTGAAGGGCTAAATTGTTGTTTCAGTATTTTTACCCAACAATAGAGAGTTGTGGGGGTTTTTTGTTTTTTTGGGGGTTTTTTTTGGTTTTTTGTTGTTGTTTTTTCGAGACAGGGTTTCTCTGTATAGCTCTGGCTGTCCTGGAACTCACTTTGTAGACCAGGCTGGCCTCCAACTCAGAAATCCGCCTGCCTCTGCCTCCTGAGTGCTGGGATTAAAGACGTGTGCCACCACACCCGGCAACAATAGAGAGCTAATATAACAGAATTTAAGAATGTAAATGGTGAGGTTCTGTGTGTGTGTGTGTGTGTGTGTGTGTGTGCACATGTGTGTCTATGTGTCTGTGTCTGTCTCTCTTTTTCTAGATTTTTACACAATGACTCATAGCTCAGGCTAGCTTCAAACTCCCTATGTAGCCCAAGGTAAGCTTCTGCCTTCACCCTCACCCAGTGCTAGGATTATATGTGTGTAGCACCACATCTGACAAGATAGCATCTCTCTGTGTTGTCCAAACTCCCCTGAACTCACCAAGCTACCCAGCCCGTGCTCTAATTCATGGATTCCCCTGCCTTAGCTTATTATATAGCTTGGATTATAAGAATTATAAGAATGCATCACTGTGACTGGTTAGTGTTATTGTAACTCCAACATCAAAGGATAACAGCGGAAATATGTCAGGAACCCAGCATGAGATGGTGGTGATCTTACACAATGGTTCAAATCGTTTACTTTTGCAGATTTTACAGAAACATGTATGATCATGTGAACATATTGTCCAGGGCCTTTGAATGCTTGTGTAATAATATGGAATCTGAAGTTTCATTCAAAGTAAGTCTGCTTCTGTTAGACATCACAATTAATGTTAAAACACTAACAATTTCCTCTTTAGAGTCATATGAAATAAAAGAATTGTTGCTATTCTTAGTGTATGACACTGTTCTATACATACTGCTTGACATATTAGTGCTTATTGGATACTATAAACTTTACTAATCATTTCAAATAGTTATTTAATTATTTACATCATCAAACTATTTGCAGTTATTGAGACATAGAAACATGGGATCGTGGAATTTGCTAGTGAGTGGGGGTTATTCTGTTGTCCTCTGTTCTGTGACCAGAGAGAAAGGGGCCCAAGGAAAATTCTTTATCTGTTATACAGTATTTTCTTGAGGAAGTATTAACCAAAGGAGCCTAAAGCCATAGACTTGGTTTTAGATGCTGACCTGCAAAACTGTCTGGCTGTGGCTTTAATAGGTTCACTGATGGCCCCAAGCTGAATATCTGTACAGCAGTTCCCTTTTTCTGCCCATAACTACTTAGGAGCCACGATGTACTAGCCCTCTGATGAACATGTGGAGCCTAGTGTCATCTTCTGTACTGTGGTACCTTCCATTTATGAGAAACTACTTCTGGAAACTGTGATAATGGGTACTTGGTAGCATATGTGACATTTCTTTCATGTCCTTAAGTATGAGAATCTAAAAGAATGTGTTTATCTTCAAATACAGTGAGAGATATCTCAAAGAATACCATTAAGCCATCCATGTATAAATATGAGCTAGGAAGAACAGCTACGGCAAAGATTTCCCCCACACCGAAGATCATGTTATCTTAGACTGCAGGATAAACAGATCTGGATGACATTGTACCAAGGATCTATCTCCAGTTGTAAAGGCATGGCTACCTGTTAAATCTAAGGCTACAAGGTTGTGTGGGTAGATAGTTGTATCATACAGTCATTGTCTTCCAGAGACCTCACTGATAGTGCAAATTCATCCACATTACCAAGTTCCATTTTACTTTATTCTGTTGTCTAATACAGAAAACCAGCAGCCTGAGAAACACTATGAGACAGGGCCAAAAACTTTTGGAATAGCCAATATGTTTGCCAGCCCCCTGACAAGCTCACAGATGAAGATGATCAACATAGAACAGCCTCCAGCATAGTCTGTGGCCTTTTCCTGAACCCACAGAACCAGCAATAGAAGTAGGTCCCCAGATGACATCAACTATGCCCAGGGTGTCCCTTCCACTTTAGACATCTCAATGCTGTAACTCCTTACTCTTTTTGTGGCAAAATCTAGAACTTATAAGAACCTATTGAGTGTCTAGTCAAATTTGTGTCCCAAGGCAACATTGTGTCTCACTACCCAGAAAAAAAAAATGGACATGCAGCTCAGAACACAATGGAACTTGTCAAACATCCTGTGTAGAAAGCAGACTCAAGAACACAAAACGAAAATGTGGAAAGGTCAAAGGTCAAGGCCACACTCCATATAGTTTATATGGAAGGAGAAGGACCTATACTCAATGGAGTCCTATAAAATGGTGCAGGAGATAAGTCAGGTAGAAGGCACAAATAGCTTAGCTGGCACCTGGAAAACAGACACATATATATGCTCTTGTATATCCCACTGTCTATGCATGATGCCCTCAGCCCAGAGACTACTATGGAGAGGAAGATGAAGTTTAGCAAACTGTGGGGATGCTTTCTGCATGGATTTAAAGTTATAAGGTTATCCAGCACCTCCATGTGAAGACTTAAGGGGTCTTTGGAATGTCAGTTGTGTTGGATGGTATTTTGCTGGAGCAAACACATGAAGAGGTGTTTTCCTAAAGTAGACACAGGTAAAGGATGTTTCACCAAGGCTGACTCGTGAAGAAATGTTTCCCTGAAGCAGACACAGGTGAAAAGATGTTTTGCTAAAGCAAGCACCTGAAAATACAGGTGATGAAGGATTCTTCGCTAACTACATGCAAGTATTGCTGAGCTCCATTTGTTGGGACTCCATATAGAGGAATGATGTACCAAAAAGCTGGTGGTGTGCTTCGGCTTTTTGCTGCTTCCATGGACTCAGGTTGATTGGCAGAGTGATGTCAGATGAGACAGACTCATGTAGAGTTTTGTTAAGTCAGACTCACATGCTGAGGCAAGTCTGTGGAGGACATGTGATGTTTGGAGGGAGTATTAAAAAGGACTCAATGTACTGCGAGAGGGGTTTGCTTATAGACCTAGCTGTGCAACACTGCTTGGTCTCTTGTCTTTGATGCTCGTCACTTCTCGTGGTGTTTCTGGTGGTCCCAAGTCCCTCCAGCTGACTCGTGCCTACTCAGCTGAGGCCTGGATATTCTGCTAGTCATGCCACCACTGCTGCTATCACAACCCTACTGAACTGGATTGCTGGTATATCTGTGAAGTGTCTGCTTGTGGATCATGCTGCTGCTGCCAATGACCTGTAAACTGAGCTGCTGATTTCCTTACAATGCAGATGGGATTTGCTCCTAAGAACCATTTCTAAAGAGGTCCACTTTCCCATAACCTTTCTTTTCCACTACCTCTGGTAGATGGTGGGCTAGAAAGGAGGTTAAAGCATTTAAGAATCATTATTAAAAGTAGGCTTTGAGCCGGGCCTGGTGGCGCAGGCCTTTAATCCCAGCACTTGGGAGGCAGAGGCAGGTGGATTTCTGAGTTCGAGGCCAGCCTGGTCTACCAAGTGAGTTCCAGGACAGCCAGGGCTATACAGAGAAACCCTGTTTCGAAAAACCAAAAAAAAACAAAAAAACAAAAAAAAAAAAAGTAGGCTTTGAAAAAAATTAAAATAACATCTGTTCCATAGAACATTTTTATAGACAAAATAGTTGGTGGGGTTAATAGAAGGTATAGCCTGAGGCCATCTCGGGGCTCAGAGGAGAAGCCAGTAAGCCCTAACTAGTGACTCTTCTCCCATATGTGAAATACTAGAGCATATTATGGGATTTTTTGAGGATGAGGGAGCTCTCTTCTGCCTACTCTTCTGTCTTTTTCTTCCATGTTTGTAGGAAGGGGGTGCTCTTGGAAATCACCCATGTTTCTTTCTTCCCATTTTGCTGTAAAATAGATGATCCAAAAAGTTGTTCCACATATTTTGATGTTTTCCATCCTCTGTGAATAGAATTAGGGCTGCACCTGTTCCAGACTGAGAAATATGTAGTAATGTGATATTTGTAGTTAATCAAGAACATAGAGTTTTCACAGAGCATCCCAAGAAACCTTTGAACAGCCATTCTCAAGGGCTTGTCTCATATGCATATTAATGGGCAAAAAATAAAAAATAAAAGGGTGTGAAAAGAGGCAGGGAAGATTATGCAAACTCAAAGAAGGCCTGTGTACACACAGCAGGCTGTAAGAGTCATTGCACATGCTGTTCTGAGAGAGAAATATCACACTCCTGAGTGAGCAACAATGCCAGTAGTAACATATGAACAGGTGCCACATTTACAGTATGAATATGACTGCCCTTGTTATGCTAAGGTGGTAGAAGGCTGGGGATAGATAGGCTCCAGTGCACACCATGGAAGTAAAGTCATCTGAGAAGAGAAAAACTCAATTAAGAAAATGCCTGCATAAGATCAGACTGTAGGCAAGCCCGTAAGGCATCTTCTTAATTAGTGACTGGTGGGGAATTGGGGTGGGGGCACCCCATTGTGAGTGGTACCATCCCCAGGCTGGTGGTCCAGGTTCTATAAGAAAGAAGACAGAGGGCTGGAGAGATGGCTCAGTGGTTAAGAGCACTAACTTCCCTTCCAGAGATCCTGAGTTCAATTCCCAGCAACCACATGGTTGCTCACAAGCATCTGTAATGGGATCTGATGCCCTCTTCTGGTGTGTCTGAAGATAGTGATAGTGTATTTACATATATGAAATAAATGAATTCTTAAACAGAAAGAGACAGTAAGATGTGGACCACTGCACCAGACAGTTGAAAGGAGCCAACACTCAGTGTAATTATTAAAAAAGAAAGGAAGGAAGAAGCAAAGAAAGAGAGAGAGAAAGAAAGAAAGAAAGAAAGAAAGAAAGAAAGAAAGAAAGAAAGAAAGAAAGAAAGAAAGAGAGGGGGGAAGGAAAGAGAAGGGAGGGG
>NC_034594.1:132084297-132086447 GCF_900095145.1 Mus pahari
GGAGAGGAGAGGAGAGGAGAGGAGAGGAGAGAATACGAGAGGAGAGGAGAGGAGAAGTGACTGAGCAAGCAAGGAGGAACAAACCAGTCAGCAGCATGCCTCCACGGACTCTGCATCAGCTTCTGTCTCCAGGATCCTGCCCAATTTGAGTCCCTGTCCTGACTTTCTTCAATGATGAACGTGATATGGAAGTGTGGGCTAAGTAAACCCTTTCCTCCACAAATTGAATCATGGTGATTCATCACAGTAAGAGTAACTAAACATTTGTTGCCTTATTAAATTTTTACATTAACATTTTAATAGCTAAAAGGTGTTGGATGTCTTTTCAGGTGGCTATGTGATATTTTGATATTTTACATGAATAAATGGCTATTCATGTCCTTTATCCATTTCAAGATACTGAATTTGCTCCATAGCCTCATTATTTCTTCTGGTTGCTTATTGAGTTCCTCTGTTTTAAATTCTATGTGGCTAAAAAATGAGCAAACAAAGAAACAAACAATACTGCTTTGGGAAGGGTAAATTCCACTGTGAAGAGGCATCATTGTTAGAAAGAATAAAAGTACTGCAAACTTTCAAGGTGATCTAAGTCATGTGAAAGTGAAATGGATGGTTGCTGGAGGATGGTTCTTCCATGATGGGTGGAGCTGTAGAATCCAAAATAAACTCAAGACCACTCAGTACCTTCCCCATTTGAAAAGGACTTTCCAAGCTGTACTAACAGGCCAAGTGCAGAGCCAGATAAAGAAGCTGGCTGACTGACTAAACAAATGTAGAAACATAGTTTTAGCAGTGAAAATGATTAAGCCTGCAGCTGCCAAAACAATATTAGCTTTTCTCAGAGAAATAACCATAACAAAAGTAACAGTTCTCAGAAGAATTCTCCTACCCCACCCCACACTGAATTCTGAGAAAGACCTTGTCACTAGAATCGCCCTGGTGTTGATAGCTGTGACTTAATAGCTATGACGTTAATAGCTGACCCATAAGTTCAAAACATACTGTTGCTTTGCTGAAAAACCACAAGGGCAAGCAGAGTGAGGAACTAAGGCAAAGGGTTATTTAATCACCCTATACAAACCAACTAATGCCTAAAAAGGTTACTTGCTACACCAATTAGAATAAGCCAGCTACCCTGTTGCATAAATCTGTCCCTTACAGGGTATAAAAAGTGTGTTCTTTGTTCATTCAGGGTCTCTCCTCTCGCCTGCATGCTGAGGAGGGTCCCCAACATGTTGGAATAATAAAAATCCTCTTGAAGTTTGCAATGATGGAGATTTCTGTGGTCTTTGTGAGTGAGGGTCTTTTGGCAGACTCCAACGTTACTTCTAAAAGCATAAGTCAAAATAAGCCATTTCCCATTTTCCACTAATCATCAAAGGCATTGCATTATCAACTTAAGCATTTTATTATCAACCCTTTCTCCAAACATGGGTTCTCTGAAAATACACATAAAGTTCTTGGTGTCTCTAGAAAATCATTCCTCAATTAAAGCAGAGATTCCACTTGCCCTGAGTGCAGCCATAGTAGCTCTGGGCTACCCAGGCCTACGGAGAAGATGATTATCTTCTATATACTTTCCCAATGTACTATGAATAGTGCTGGAGTTTTATGTGGAGCTTTATATACTAGTGCCATCATTGCAAAGAATGGACAATTACGGCACAAATCGCTTCCAGTCTGCAGCAGCATCGGGTCACCTAGGTGCGGAGTGGGCAGACACCCCCATGGTCCCTAGAGGACTGCCCACACAATCTTAGGATCACTGGTGAGTGGAACACAACTTCTGCTCCAATCCAATAGTGATAGGCCTGTGACAGCAGGAACAAGGACACCAGAGCCTTTCCTGACCAGAGGCTCAGGTTCCTTTTAATCAGTTCAGGTTTACCTTGGTTTCAAACAGACCAGACAACTCCACAGTCCTCAAAATAGACACCACTTCCACGCACTGTGACATGCCCAGGATCTTAGGACAACAGGATCCCAGGATAACAGGAGCTGAGTCACACTAGTATTTGAGTGTCTCAGAGTAGCCTTGACTGCCAAGAATTCAGACACACCCAGATTCTCAGGTTCACAGAAGCCCACAAAGAATTGCAGAGAAATATGGACTCTGAGAAGTCCTGAATCAACTGGGATTATAAGAAGGA
>NC_034594.1:132086656-132092370 GCF_900095145.1 Mus pahari
ACACACACACACACACACATACACACACACACACACACACATACTCACTCACTTGGCAAAATAACATTTATTTACCAAATGTAATTGTCTCACGGGGTTACTGCTGAATAAGCTCACCCTTCCTAGTTCTTTCTGAACTCTGGCTAGCTGGTTCAACTAAGCTATTCTGTCTCAAACTCCTCTCCAAGATGACTGATTCAATCTAGCTTCTCTCAGCTTCTCACTAAATTGCTCTACTTGGCCTCAAACTAACTCTGGCAATTTGTTCTAATCTTCTGACTCTTCCTCATTCTCTGGCTTGTTCTGTCTTCACCTGCAACATGTCTCTGCAAAACTGTCCTGGTAAAACTGCCCCGTTTCTCTCTCTCTCTCTCTCTCTCTCTCTCTCTCTCTCTCTCTCTCTCTCTCTCTCTCTCTCTCTCCTACTGCTCTCTTTTGTCACCTCTCTTTTCTGTCTCTTCTCATGAGAGTTGGGTATATCCTACCTCTGACTCACTCTGTCAAAATCTTTCTCTGATTCATCAATTTGTCTGCCTCTCAATTAGATGTCACTTTCAAACACGGTTGCTTCCTTCATCTAAAGGTATGTTTGTCTGTCTGCCAGAGTGATAAAAGTCGTTTGGAGAGTCTGTATTCCAGCTGGATCACATAGACCTAGTAGGTCTTAGATGTGATCTCTTGCTGGAGCAGCCATGTTGTTGGATAAGATTCCTCTGCACACACTTTAAAAAATGCCAGTGGCATTTTTTTTCTCAGAACAACAAAAGCAATCCAAAAATTCACAAGGAAGTACAAAAGACCCTGAGCAATCCTAGGCAGAAAAGGCAGAGCTGGAGGTTCATAGTACATGATCTCAAAGTGTAGATCGGCACCAAAGTGATAACAAGGGCAGGATGCTGGGACACAAGCAAACATGTAGACTAATGGAATAGAATAGAACACCCCAAAAATAAACCCTCAATTTTCACCAAAGGTGTCAAATTGGACAAAAAGGACAGCCTCTACATAACCTCTGTTGGGAAAGTGGATATCCATCTGTAGATGAATAAAACCATTTCACTCACCTTGCACAAACAAACAAAAAGTCAAAAATGACCAAAGACCTTAAAGTTAAGAAGATCTTTGAAAACTACTAGAGGAGGCAAAAGACTTCAAGACGTAGTCATAGGCAAGAACTTTCTGAAAAGGTCTCCAACAGCACAGGAGTAATCCTAAGAATTTACAAATGGGATTATATGAAAGTAAAATGTATCTACACAGCAAGGGGTATTATCAGAGTGGAGAGGTAGCCTACATAATGAGGGAAAACATGTTGAAAAGTGTATCTCAGATAGGAGATTGGAATCTAGTATACATGAAGAACTAGAACACTTAAACACAAAATCATCCAATCAGTAAAGACTGATGAAGTGAATAAACATTTATCAAAGGAAGGATTACAAATGACCAATAAATAGTTGGAAATTGTCCAGTGCTCATAGCCACTCGAGAAATGTAAATTAAAACCACTTTAAGATTCCCTCTCACCCTCAGCTGAATGACTAGCAAAAGAGCAACCACCTGTAAATGCTATGAGGAAAAAGGAGCTTTATACACTGTTGGTGGGAGTGTAAACTTGTGCAGCAATAATAGAAATCAGCACGGAATTTTATAAAACAAAAAATAAACAAAACTAAAACTAGAACTGCCATATGACCCATCTATACTCCTGGGTATATATCCAAATGAATATAAGTCAACATATCATAGAGATATTTGAAAACTCATGTTTATTTCTGAATGATTCATGGTGACTTAGGAAGAGAACCAGCCAGCACACATACACATTAATAGTTAAATGGATTAAAAATTTTGGTACAAAGACACAAAGAAAATCCGTTTAATCATGAAGAAAAAGATATATATTACATATATATATGCAAAGTTCATAATAAAATCCATTATTATGTACACAAACTTTAAAAATAATTAAGAATAGACCTATTGATGAAAACACTGTGGCACATATGTTACTACTTGTAGATGTTGTTCTATAATGCTTAAGGCCAGGCATGAGAAATCATGCCTCATTGATGACAGTTTGTAATGTTTAAGGGCCATCACATATTCATTCCTGTCTTAGTCAAGGTTTCTATTTCTGCACAAACATCATGACCAAGAAACAAGTTGGGGAGGAAAGGGTTTATTCGGCTTACACTTCCACATTGCTGTTCATCACCAAAGAAGTCAGGACTGGAACTCAAGCAGGGTAGGAAGCAGGAGCTGATGCAGAAGCCATGGAGGGATGTTNNTTACTGGCTTGCCTCCCCTGGCTTGCTCAGCCTGCTCTTTTATAGAACCAAGACTACCAGCCCAGAGATGGCACCACCCACAAGGGGACCCCCCCCCCTTGATCACTAATTGAGAAAATGCCTTACAGCTGGATCTCGTGGAGGCATTTCTCCAACTGAAACTCCTTTCTCTGTGATAATTCCAGCCTATATCAAGTTGACACAAAACAATTTCCAACGCTGATTATCACAGAAGCCACCAAGATGTTACTCCTCAGCTTACAAGTGTAATGGTCAAATCTTATTGCTGCAACAAACTACCTGCCAAAAGCAAATTAAGGAAGAATGGGTTCGTTCTGGTTCAAAGTTTTCAGATACATTCCATCATTATGGGGAAATTGGGATGGCACGCTGGACTGCAAGGTATCAGGTCACACTGTATCCACAGTCAGGAAGCCGAGAGAATGATTTTGATGCTCAGTTCATGTTCTCTTTTGATTCAACCCAGCACCATAGTACCTGGAAATATATTGTCTGTATTCAGGGTGTGCTGTCCCACTTTATTTGGTCTAATCTAGAAATGCCCTCCAGACATGCCCAGAGGTTAACTCATGTAGGTGATTCTAGATGATGCCAAGTTGACAGTTAACCATTAAACCACAGGATAGGAACAGAAAAGAAAGAGAGGATGTAAACCCTAGACATTTATCCTAAGGGAAACTAGATGGAAAAGTAGTTATTTTTTTCTCCAGAATGACTAGTACCCTTAAAAATATGCCTTGAAGTTATGTTTCAGTAGGAAGAGGAAGTCAGGAATTTTAAGCTTGTTGAGCTACACTATAGACAGTTATATTTTCATGCATGAGTCATCATGTATGAGTTTCCAACCTTCTGAAAATGCAAATCATGTTATATCACTTCCTTGCTGAAAGCCGGTGGCCTCCCACTCCCGTAGGGAAATCTCAAAGTCTGAAAGCAACTCAGCGGGTCTAGTTTTGTTCCTATAAATTTAACATTTTCATTATTGGTTTTTCTTTTTTATTCATATTTTTGTTTATACACAGATGAATGTGTTTTATAACATTTTGCACATAATTATAGTTGGCTCTGAGTAGCTGCTCTTTACACTCCTCTATCTTCCTCCTCTTGCTGTCCCCTTTCTTCTCTCAAATTCCTCTTCCACTTTTGGACACATATATTCTATTACCCTTTCTTGTTTCCCCCCTTTTCTCTTTAGATCCTTCCCTGCTTCCTCATAGTCTTCTTTCTATTGTGATATTATCTATTGGGCTGGAGAGATGGCTCAGTGGTTAAGAGCACTGACTGCTCTTCCAGAGGTCTCGAGTTCAATTCCCAGGAACTACATGATGGCTCACAGCCATCTGTAATGAGATCTGATGCCTTCTTCTGTGATGTCTGAAAACAGCTACAGTGTACTCACATGATATTATCTACCTATCTATCTATCTATCTATCTATCTACTATCTAGACTATTTAAAAGAGAAACAACATGACACTTGTCTTTCTAAGTCTGTCTTTTTATTTAACATAAAATTTTAGTTTCTTCTGTTTTCACTCTTTTTACAGTTGGATTAAGAATCCATTTCTAGGGCTGAAGAGATGGCTCAACTGTTAAGAGCACTGGCTGCTTGTTCTTCCAGAAGTCCTGAGTTCAATTCCCAACAACAACAACATGGTGGCTCACAACCATGTGTAGTAAGGTCTGATGCCCTCTTCTGGTATGTCTAAGGACAGTTACAGTGTACTCATATAAACTAAATCAATCAATCAATCAATCTTTTTTAAAAACTGATAAAGAAAATTCCGTTAAAGGACAGGTAGGCAGATTTACAATCAAACTAGAAAGAT
Organism: Mus pahari; assembly: GCF_900095145.1. Classification (NCBI taxonomy): domain Eukaryota; kingdom Metazoa; phylum Chordata; class Mammalia; order Rodentia; family Muridae; genus Mus; species Mus pahari. The sequence goes on from NC_034594.1 coordinate 132,090,797, forward strand.
TCATTTTCTTTTATTAAATTGACAAAAACGTGTAGGCATGAAATTGACAAAAACATGAAGGCATGTAGACTATCTGGGAAAAAAAAATGTTAAAATCCTTAACCTAATGAGGTTTTAAGGAACAGTTTGGAACTGCACTACCCTAGTGGTAAAAAACAAAAGTTAAACCTCTTTTCAAAAGAACACAAAACCATAGCAAAGCTGTTGGCTCAGAGCTGCAGGAGAGATAATGGCAAGCTCAAACCACAGCCAAGAGAACACACAATCGCCAAACCTGCTCTACAAGAAAGGTTAAAGGATGCTCTTCAAACAAAAAGAGATACTGAAGAGGCAGCTAGAATGTATACTATTCACCAGAAAGACTATACAGGCAAATTCGGAATGTTTCAGGATTGCAAGCATGAGGCATTAACGCTTATACCTGTATAGAGAGACTAAAAGGTAAAATAAGTTAAAACAGTAACTCCCTTAATATGCAGAGATAAGTAGACAAAGATGTAAAAAAAAAAAATGAAACACAGTATTTTAAATATGAGAAAGATGCAGCGCAATGCAAGAGTTTTTAAATAGTATTTTCTCTCTTTTAAATTTCTCCTAAGTGTTAATTTACTGTCATTTTGTTTTTGTGGTAAGAAAAAATATGTATTTGGAATTAGCCAGCTGGACTCAATTTAGATTATCTTAATTTTGTTAAGGAACCAGTAAGACACACACCATCATCCTAACAGGCCTGATCAGGGTATTGGTCTTGACCCTGTCGATGGAATACAATTTCTTCACAGCTGATTTGATGCGATGCTTGTTAGTCTTGTTATCCACAATTAACATGGTATGTTTTGTTAAAATAATCCAAGGGTCAAGGGGAACTTAGAAGTCTATCAATCACAGTGGACAAGCTTGTTTTACCTGGAGGAACTCTTCCAAAAGTGTACGGGCTTCCTCCAAAGGGGCAGTGTCTTGGACTGATAGCCCACTTTTTATGGCTGTAAACTCAGTGGGAGAACCCTTGCCTGGCATGGTCAAGGATCTGTTTACTCCTCAATACTTAAAAAGAAAACAGAAAAACAAGATAAGAAAACAAATAAATGGGATTTCAACGAGATTTTTAAAAAATCCTTAGATAGATTAAGGAGGAAAAAAAGTGCCTTCCATCCAAGAAAAGGCAGGAACTGGGTGTGTTCATTGCTGCATTCTATCAAAAGCTTACAGAAAAATGAATAAGAATTTTTCTCAAAAATGTTAAGAGGAAGAGAATTTTTCCAAGCTTATCCTACGAGTTTACACAATATCTTGGGGTTGTATGTGTAGGTACAAACATACCACACACACACACAAGCTATAGACTAATATTTTTACTAATAATATTTCTGATGAATATATATACAAATCTTCTCAACAAAACACTAGCAAATATATTATAAAACCACCTTTAAAGATTATCATCATGATTAAACAGGTTACATTCGGGCTGGTGAGGTGGCTCAGTGGGTAAGAGCACCCGACTGCTCTTCCGAAGGTCCAGAGTTCAAATCCCAGCAACCACATGGTGGCTCACAACCATCCGTAACAAGATC
>NC_034594.1:132092376-132111763 GCF_900095145.1 Mus pahari
TGGCTCAGTGGGTAAGAGCACCCGACTGCTCTTCCAAAGGTCCAGAATTCAAATCCCAGCAACCACATGNTGGCTCACAACCATCCGTAACAAGATCTGACACCCTCTTCTGGAGTGTCTGAAGACAGCTACAGTGTACTTACATATAGTAAATAAATAAATCTTTAAAAAAAAAATCAGGTTACATTCAGGGATGCAAGAATAGTCTAATATATACGAATACACATTATTTACCAAATCAACAGAATTTAGAACAAAATAACATATGATCTCAGTAGATGCAGAAAAATACATTTCATAAACTTGGCATTATTTCCATAATGAAAAACTCTGCCCAACATAATAAATGTCATCTCCTGTCATCCTGTGACTAACATTAAATTGAAAAAAAGTTGGAAGCTTTCTAAGCTCTGGAAAAGCTGATCATGCTGGGTTTTTTTTAACCACTTTTACTTATTTATTTATTTAGGTCAGTACAGTGTCAAAAATTGTATCTAGAGCAATAATACAAAAGAAAAAGTGAAGGGAGTCCAAGTGAGAAAGAAGGAAGTAAAACAGCCAAGATGACACTCATGACATCATCATAGCATATACAAGATGACACTCATGACATCATCGTAGCATATACAAGATGACACTTATGACATCATCATAACATATACAAGATGACACTCACGACATCATCATAACATATACAAGATGACACTCACAACATCATCATAACATATACAAGATGACACTCACGACATCATCATAACATATACAAGATGACACTCACAACACCATCATAACATATACAAGATGACACGACATCATCATAGCATATAAAACCCTGGAGAAGCCACCAAAACGTATTAAAATATTCTGAATCAAATGACACAAAACCAATATGCAAAAGTCAGAAGCATTTCTATACATGCATACCAATTATAAAAAAAAAAAGAAATCAACCAAGTAGTTGTACTTGAAATAACTATAAACATAAACCATATAACTCCCATGAGATGGCTCAGCAGCTAAAGACATTGGCTACATGAGTGTGATGAGCTGAGTCCCAACCCTGGAGACCACAGTGAAATCAGAGAGGCACAGAAAATAATAAATAAATAAATAAATGAATAAACAAAAAACAGCAAAGCATTCATTCATTCACTGTCAACCTAACTGGATTTAAGAATGATCTAGATGACATACAGCTGGGCAAATGTCTGAGGGTGTTTAGAGGGTGATTAAACTGAAAAGGAAATATCCACCCAGAGCTGAGGTCACAGACTGAATAAAAAGTAGGAAAGGAGAAAGCAAGCTAAGTATGAGCATCTCTTTCTGCTTCCTGACTGCAGACTCACTGTCATCATGTTTTGTTGTTGTTGTTGTTTTGTTTGTTTTTCTTTCTCTGCTATGATGGAACGATCCTACATAAATGCTTCCCTAAGTTACTTCCATCTTTTGTCATAGCAATGAGAAAAGTAACTAGTACACCAGGCAAGAAGTATGGTTGTTGATAATCAAGTAATATATCTTGCAATAACAGCCAGAGAAAACTCTTCAGGACCTTGGAGTAGAGAAGAGGTTTGGAAATGGGTACCAAAGCACAATGAACACACAGAAATGTACAACTAAGATTATATCTAGCTTAAAGCTTCTATAAAACAAAAGACACAAGCAGCAGGGTAAAGAGATAATCTACAGAATGGAAAGAAATATCTATAAATTATATACATTGCATGTAATTAATATGCAGAACTCATAAGGACACAGGCCTATCTCTTTAATTTCACATCTTTCTATTCTATTCACATTTATAGCATGCACACACATGCACGCACACATGTATACACAAACCCATGAACACATGTATACACTCACACAGATGTCAGATCTAGGATATTGCTCTTTTGGGAAGTGTAGCTTTAGATGTGCACACTCAGCTCAGCTTGGGAAGACATTTCCTTCCTTCCTTCCTTCCTTCCTTCCTTCCTTCCTTCCTTCCCTTCTCTTCTCTTCTCTTCTCTTTTCTTTTCTTCTTCTTCTTCTTCTTCTTCTTCTTCTTCTTCTTCTTCTTCTTCTTCTTCTTCTTCTTCTTCTNTCTCTCTCTCTCTCTCTCTCTCTCTCTCTCTCTCTCTCTCTCTCTTTCAGAAGTTTATTATGGAGAGGGTATGAGTCGGTTTTTAGCCCTGTTGTGCTGTCTACGAGGTTGGGGTTGGGGTCAGAGGGAACCCACAGCTCTGCTGCTCACTGGTGATGTTATCCCAGGAAGATGGGTTTTCTCATGAGTCCAGGGTGCCAGGGCTCCGAGCCGATGCAATCAGAGAGACCCGAAATAGCTGGTCAGGGTCTGGGCTGGGGAGATGAGGGTTTTTAAGATCTTGATGTAACAAGGGGCAAACACCCGCTGATTGTGATGTGTCAGTCTGACAAACTTCTGGCCCAGTTCTGCCAGCTCCGCTTCAATCAGAGTGAGGCCCGCAGGAAGGTCCAAGAGAGATCGCTGCACACCCAGAAAAGCAGCACTTGAACAAGTGGATCGGTTGATGAATGATGCTGCGGACACAGTTTTCCTTTTTGGCAATGTTCTGGAGCTGCCCTATCAGAGACACTGTATCCTCGCTGTTCAGAGCAGCCAGGCCCATATTCTTGAGACTCTGGTGGATTTCCTGGGTCATCTGCTCAGTCACAGTCTGCATTTCTTCCTCCGTCCTGGAGGTGAAATCCTCCACCAGGGACTTAGTGATTCCTTTTGGCTTATCCACAAACTGGGATGAGCCAAACAGAACACTGCCCGAGAAGTCACTGGCTACCAGTGAGGCAATTATGTTAGCTGGTTCTGCTGCGACTCCAGCTCCTGCAGCTGGCTTCTGTCCGCCAGCAGGGTCTCAGGAAACTCTTCATTCTCATGGTCCCAGGTGAGAAGGTTCAGGAATCCCTGAGACAGCACCATGGCAGGGACTGAGCGGCTCTGGAACAGCCACATCACTGGGAGACAGGCCAGTCGAGCTGGAGCAGTCCTGTGTCAAAACAACTTGTAGAAGGGATAATTCTACAAGTTATCCCAATTATAATTCTACAATTATAATTCTCAATAATTGAGATTGGGGCTGGCGAGATGACTCATCGGGTAAGAGCACTGACTGCTCTTCTGAAGGTCCTGAGTTCAAATCCCAGCAACTACATGGTGGCTCACAACCACCCGTAATGAGATCTGACGCCCTCTTCTGGAACGTCTGAAGACAGCTACAGTGTTCTAATTTATAATAATAAATAAATCTATGGGCCAGAGCAAGCAGAGGTCATAAATTCAATTCCAAACAACCCCATGAAGGCTCACAACTATCTGTACAGCTACAGTATGTGCTCATATGCATAAAATAAATAAATCTTTAAAGAGGGGATGAGCTGTGTGGCTGCTTGGGTAAGCCACTTCTTAGTGTGGTTGAGGAGGCTGGGCTCTTTGTTGAAGCTCTCCTGGAACTGAACATGCTCAAACTGGATGGAGTGTTCTTGCAGCTGGGGCTGGAGGCTCTGGATGGTGTAGTTCACCATGTCCATTTTCATGTGTCCCAGGACCTGAGAGATCCCCCGTAGCATCTTAATATAAAGGGTCCTAGGGTCCTGTCGAGCTAAGGATGACCTAAAGGTCCTTTTTGGAAAAAGTGAGAACCGATAGGCCAGGGAGGAGCAAGAAGACATTCTAGCTCTCTTCCCCTCATCTCTTTCTGCCACTACCTGTGTCTCCCTTTCAATAAAACCTCTTCCACATGAAAGGAGGAGGAGGAGGAGGAGGAGGAGGAGGAGGAGGAGGAGAAGGAGGAGGAGGAGGAGGAGGAGGTCTAGACAATGGCTGCCCAGTGTCTGTCTGCTGGCCCTGCTCAGGTCAGCCAAGAGTAGGTTAGTGAACTGCAATTAGCATCGAACCTCAGTAGCCAGTCAGGATCTGCAAATTCAAATCTCTGCACAGCTTCATCTCGAACTGGCTCACACAGCAAAACCATCATGATGAGGATGTACTTGGAGAGGTAGGAGATGGCATTCAAGTCCCCAAGGTCAGTTTGCTGATGGAGCAAGTCCATGTCCAGCACTTCCTCAGTCTAATTACTCAGGCGGCTCTGCCTTGGTAGCAGGGATAACAAGACTTTTATTTATATATTTTTTTAGACAGGTTTTTTTTTTTTTTCTATGTCGTTCCAGCTGTCCTCAGAGAACTGCCTGCCTCTGCCTCCCAAGTGCTCAGAATCCCTTCCTTTCGCTTTATGATCACAGGCACTCAGATTTTAAAGTCCACTAACTGTTGGCTGTCTGTTCTCTTGTTTTGATAATACTCCAAAGCCTGTATTTCTCTTTAACAATTTAATCAAGTTTAGTTTGATTTTTGGGACTGAGGTCGGGTCAGTGTTTGATAGCCTTTCTGAGCTCAGGAAGGCTTCTCTTTAGTGGTTCAGGTCCTAGGTTTCTTCTACCCGCTTAGGATCCAGTCCATACTTTCCTCAAATTATGACTGTCTTCCCTATTTCCCTTCTTCCTGTCACCTCTCCTTTTCATGTCCTTAAACTTAGCTTTTACAAGTCAGTTCCTTTGAGAAGAGGTTAGGCACTTTCTCTTATGACAGAATCTTTATCCGCAGGCAAAATATCTGAATCAATGGTTTGGAATAGGGTGGAGAACAGTGGCAAGATTGTCTCCTGCTCTGAGAACCGAGCGCTTGGTTAAGTGGGGTAGGAGGGCATCAGCCTGAATCTCTCTCACAGGTTCTGGGGGCAAGATATCAGCAGCAGCATACTGTGACCAGTGTCCTAGATTGTTCCTAACTCACATGATTGTCCTCATCCCTGTGTTAGCAGCCATTCAAGTCATTAGTACATCTTTGGCATAGCAGCACCACAGACACCCACACGTGTTCCTTTGGTATTATTAGAATGTTTCATTGCATTCTCTCCTCTGCCTACTGCATCACGATGTCCACATCTATAAATGATTCCTTTCTAGCAACCAAAAATTCTCCAGTTTCTGTCTGTGAATTAATGAAGTTGGCTTTCCTGGTATCTTTTCCCTGGAAACCAGGAAATAATTGTCATTGTTCTTGTTTAAGTAAATGAATTAAATATAGTTCATTCTGACCCAAATATGAACTCCCATGGTCCAGGTTCATGGACTTAGGCTGTCTGGAAATATGTTATATCATGGTAGAATTTTTATAATCACAGAACAAAAAAAAAGCAAAAAATCCATAAATTTATCAAATATGCTGGTGGGAACCTCAGACAGGAGGATTACAGGGAAACAAACAAACATAAAGCTCCGTTATACATTTCAGATGTTATCATATGACATTATTACCCTGTGGGTTGGTAGATGCCAGTCATTTGCTAAGTTACTATATTCTAAACAATTTACCCAATAGCTATACATGCATTAGTTTGGTTAAACCTCAGAGATAGTAATATATGCCTAGGCCAGAGAGATGCCAAGATGCTGGCTGGCAAGCCTGACAACCTGAGGTGATCCCCGATCCCACATGTTAAAAAGAGACAGTCAATCTCGACAAGTTGTCCTCTGACCTGTGGCACGCATTCATATAAGTAAATGTAATACAGTTTTTAAAGAGGAATGAAGATAGCAAAAGATAATGTGGGTTCATGATCTCTAGCATTCCATCTCTCTATGGTGATATACATTTAGAAGCCCTATGCTTAAGGGGCAGAAGCAATAGAATCATGTTTTCAAGTCCTGCAGAGCCTGAAGAGTCATTAGATGCCCTGGAATTGGAGTTACAGGTAGTTGTGAGCCACCACTATGTGAGTGCTGGAAAGTTAACCCCAGTCCTCTTCAAGAGCAAAGAGTTCTCTTAAACATTGAACTATCTCTCCAGCTCCAAACATAGCAATAAAATGACTCCTATAGATATTGTGATATACTCATAGATCAGTGACTTCCTTAGCACTCATCAGAAAAACTTCTTCCTACAGAAGATGGGACCAAAACAGTGACCACAACTAGACAAATTGCAGAGAGTGAAAGACCTTAGAGCATTCAGCTCTAAATTATATATGTGTGTGTGTATATATATATATATATATATATATATATATATATATATATATCAAATCTCTCCTTCAGGGTTCAGGGACCCATTAGGAAGAAGAAGCAAAAAGAATATAAAAGCCAGAGAGGATGGAGGACATGAAGAAAACAAGGCCCTCTAAATCAACATTATCAAAGCTCATATGAGCATTCACAGGGCTTCATGGGTTGTAGCATGTTCTCCTCTACATATATAATATGGCTTCTAGTTCAGTGTTTTTATGGGAGTCCTGTGTGGTTCTTTGTTTCTTGTGCCTTCTCTTGGGCTATTTTCTCTCTTTGTTTGTTTTATCCACTTCTGATGTATTAGGTTTTTGTTTATCTTATTATATTTAATGTTTATTATCCCTTAGAACCCGTTTGTTTTGTAATGAGAGACAGAAAAGGAATGAACCTAAATGGGAGGGGAGATGGGGAGGAACTGGGATGGAATAGAGGGAGGGGAAACTGTAATCAGAATATCTTAGATGAGGGAAAAAAACTATTTTCAATCAAACAAGAAAATAAAATTAAAAAATAAATTTAAAAATATCTGCGAAGGGTTGATGTTGTACAGCATCCAGTTAAATGTATAAACCTACAGCAAGGCTGAAAAGGAGAAGATGATGGAGGGACATTAATCACTTGCATGGAGAGTAGACAAGGAAACAGTAGCTTAAAATAAGGAAACTAGACATTAGTCACTGAATAGATTTGTCAAAATGTCTCACTTAGAAAAAGTGAGTTTCAAAAAATTGTTTGGCAGTACCATAGTTATTTTTCTATTGCTCTCCAAAGACACCATAACCAAGGCAACTTAGAAAAGAAAGCATTCAATTGGGGACTTGCTTATAGTTATAGACCATCATGGCAAGAAGCATGACAGCTGGTAGGTATAGTGTTGGAGAGCAGTAATTGAGGGTTTACATTGACCCAGAAGCAGGAGGAAGAGAGAGAGAGAGAGATCCTGGCTTGAGTTTTTGAGACCTCACAGCCTACTCCTGGTGACACAACTCCCCCAACAAGGTCAAAACTTCTAATCCTTTTCAAAACAGTCCACCAACTAGGGACCTAGAATTCAAATATGTGAGCCATTATTATTATTAATTATTTTAATTTAATTTATTTATTTACTTTAGAACCCAATACCAGTCCTTCTCTCAGTACCCCCTCATGCAAGTCCTCTCCCCATTCTACTGTCCCTTCTCAAAAGACACTGTACATCAAGTCACTGAGGAACCAGGCACATTCTCTCCCACTGAGGCCAGAGAAGGCTGTCCATTTAGGGGATTGGGATCCATAGGCAGGCAGCAGGCTCAGAGACAACCCCTGCTCCAGTTGTTGGGGGATCTCCATGAAGATCAAGATGCTCATCAACTCTATATGTGCAGGCGGCCTAGGTCCAGCCCCCTTTGGTTAGTGTTTCAGTTGCTGGGAGCCCTCAAGGGTCCAGGTTAATTGACTCTGTTGATCTTTCTGTGGAGACTCTGTCCTCTTCCGGTGCCTCAATCTTTCTCCCAACTTTCCCTAAGACTCCCCAAGCTCCTCTGAGGAAGGGTTTTATGACCCAATCTTACCTTTTATGCATTTTCTTGCTTTTTCTTTTAAACAAAATTTATTATTTTTATGAATGTTACCAAAAATTATAAGTAAAATAACTATTATAGTAATTTTTTAGAAATCACACAATAAAATGAGTAGATGTTTAAAAAACATAAGCATATTCATAAAATAAATAATAAGATTTAAAACAGGTATAATCATTTTCTAGAAGGAAAAAATGAATTATCAAAATAAATTAAAGATTGAAATTATCTATCCCAAAATATTTTTTCTAAAAATCTTTCTAATTCAAACTTCCAGGGAAAGATGTGGGAGAAAGGAGTTATTCAACTAAATTTAGAAAGCTAATATAAGCTAGATATACAAACTAGTTGTTCAAGAAAAGCAGAAAAGTAGAAAACTACACACACTTGGCTTGCAAATGGAGATAATAAAATAAAATACAAGAAACTTGAATTACTAGCATATTTCAAAAATTACAATAAGGAAGATTATTTTATGTGAGAAAGGGACATCGCTAAATTATAGTAAATGGCATATGATAAAATATATACAGAAAAATCACTTAGGCATGGTGGAACCCTTATTCTTGATAGAATCTTCAGCAGCTTAGAAAAAAGAAACACTCTTAATTTATTAAAAATTTATGTAAATAACAACAAAAATCTCACACTGGAAGCATCTTTCCTAAAGTTATAGAGTGATGTGATTTACAATTCACAAAGACCTGTTTTCTCCAATATTTAAGGGGATAGTGTAAACCTGAGGTCCCAGCTATACCTCTCCTGGGCATATACCCAGAAGATGCTCCAACATATAACAAGGACACATGCTCCACTATGTTCATAGCAGCCTTATTTATAATAGCCAGAAGCTGGAAAGAACCCAGATGTNCCTCAACAGAGGAATGGATACAGAAAATGTGGTACATTTACACAATGGCACACTACTCTATTAAAATCAATGAATTCATGAAATTCTTAGGCAAATGGATGGAAGTAGAAAATATCATCCTGAGTGAGGTAACCCAGTCACAAAAGAACACACATGGTATGTACTCACTGATACATGTATATTAGCTCAAAATCTCAGATAAAATTCATAGACCACATGAAGCTCAAGAAGAAGGAAGATCAAAGTGTGTATACTTCAGTCCTTCTTAGAAGGGGAAACAAAATACTCATGGGAGTAAGTACAGAGACAAAGTGTGAAGCAGAGACTGAAGGAAAGACCACCCAGAGACTGCCCTACCCGGGAATCCATCCCATATACAGTAACCAAACCCAGACACTATTGCAGATGCCAAGAAGTGCTTACTGACAGGAGCCGGATATAGCTGTCTCCTGAGAGGCGTTGCCAGAGCCTGACAAATACAGATGTAGATGCTCACAGCCAACCATTGGAATGAGCACAGGGTCCCCAATGGAGGAGTTACAGAAAGGACTGAAGAAGCTGAAGGGGGTTGCTACCCCATAGGAAGAACAACCATATCAACCAACCAGACCCACCCAGTGCTCCCAGGGACTAAACCACCAACCAAAGAGTATACATGGATTGACCCATGGCTCCAGCTGCACATTTAGCAGAGGATAGCCTTGTAGGGCATCAATGGGAGAAGAGGCCCTTGATCCTGTGAAGGCTTGATGCCTCAGTGTAGGGGAATGCCAGAGAAGTGGGAGTGGATGGGTGGGGGGGGGGCACCCTCATAGAAGCAGGAGGAAGGGAGATGGGATAGGAGGTTTCCCCTCTGGAAAAGGGGATAACATTTGAAATGTAAATAAAGAAAAGTCCAATAAAAGAAAAGAAGAAAATATATATGTTTGATTCTCCAATTAGAATGACCTCTTCATGGGGCGTAGCAACTGCCCTGATTATTTCCTTTCCCCAAAATGTACCAAATATGTCAATCATCAGCTGCTGGCATCAGGATCTACGTGAATAGAAATTGTGGTGAGTGAGGGGTTTTCCAAGCCTTGTCTTTGGTAGCTTTCCTGTTCCTTGACCTTGGATAGCAGCCAGCAGTGGCAGCAGACAGCTGGGAGTAGGAGTTGGAGCCTTCCTCTGTGACCACTCCACTCCTATGTGGCACTGTGGTACTTGGGCCCTTAGCACTCAGGTGTTGTTAGCTCTTTGTAAGCCTAGGAAATGAGGCTCCCATTTCAGCTTAAAAGCCAAGGTCTTGCGATTCTGCCATTTCTGCTACTGTTGCCTGCAGGTTTGCTCTTCCACCTCTTCCATGACTGACTGAGTGACTTTGTTTACTCCTCTCTGTAAGAGAAAAACTCGTGTGTGTGTGTGTGTGTGTGTGTGTGTGTGTGTGTGTGTGTGCCTGCTTCTTGGGTCACTCTTGTCTCCATCTCCTACAGCAGCCCCTTCTTCCCTTCATCCTTTCCTTGAAGCAATTGTTTTCAGTAAAGCCTTCTTGTATTGAGTCTAGATTTGTTTTTATTACACATTATCATCAGTGATTTCTTTTAGTATTCCTTATCCTGTAATATCCTGAACTTGAGGGGTTTGCTTTTATATTTAATCTTAAGTTAACATTCAGGGTCAAGGAATGGGATGTGCACACAGCAAACTGTTGCTGTTCCAGCCAAGGTCATTGCAGACCAGGTAACCACGAGCCAGTCGGATCAGCAGCTGAGTACAGGTACACAAGAGAGTCAACAAGCTGAAGAATCTCTCAGCTAAGCTTGGTAGAAAGCAGGCCGCACAAACACAGTCTTGAAGCAAATAAGATACTGTTTAAGCCTGTAGACCCAAGGATGCTTGTTATATAGCAATAAACTAATGACTCACTCTCTTAATGCATGAATGAGAGAATTAACAAATGAGTAACATTAGCATTAAGAATGCACAGAGAGTTTCCAAGAAAGAAAAAGGCAAATAAGAATCAATAGGATGGTTCCAAATCAGAGTGCTACTATTGCTGATCTGAGGTGGCAGACAGGATGGGCACAGTTAAGAGTGGAAAATATGTCTTTGGGGTAGTTTTTTGCTATGGAGGTGTATGCGAGTATATTAAATGACATCATCCACTAAAAATACAAGTCATGAAATTTAGAGGATGATATTGAGTTCTCTGAGTCATGCAGTCACCAAACTTAAATATATCTGTGATATATTTAAATTCATATATACACAGAAAGTTGAATAGCCTCTAACGCACTTGAGTATGAAAATCCATTAACTCAGAGTCTGTTCAGGAAGCGAATGTTGACTCTGTCCTCTGTGAATCAGGTATTTTGCCAGATACTAGGAATAGAACTGAGAAGACACTCATTACATTCATGAGTGTGACAGTCTAGCTGAATGATTCTAAAGACGTTTACATTGTGAAATAGAAGGGTATCAGTAAAGACAATTACTACCTTTATAGCTTTAGAATTGAGGCTAATACAAACTATCAGGCCTAGCTGAATTCAGGGGTAAAATTATGTAATTACAACTTCATTTCCAATCGTTCCTTAAGTGTCTCATCTACCCTATGCTTAGACTCACATGGTAGTTGGATAATACCAAGACTGTGGCAATACCAGGTTAGGTCCCTATCTGACACCCCATGCTTCTGGGTCAGTGGCAAAACCAAACTTTCTTAGATCTTTCAGCAGAAGCCTCTTTCTTGAGTTGTTTTCCAGTGTGTGAACTATTCTTTGGCAGAGGGACTCAGAATAAAATCTACCAGCTGGCCTGGCTTCAGACTGGGTTAAAGGTGAAACTCTCTAAGCTTTTGAGGATTTGGATTTATTTAGGACAGCTGGAAGGGACTCAGCCCCTGAATATTACCAGAAGTAGGGTAAATGGGTGAGAGGATTCAGAGACTCTGACTGCGGAAGACCTGAGGCTTGCCATTGTCTTACACAGAGCTTGATGCCTCTTTGCATTGCCCTGTGTCCCTCATTTTTATAGCTTTTCATGGTGCTTAACTGTGCCCTGTTTTTCTTAGTGGTTATTTCGGTTCCTTTAGCTGAATTACATATAATTATCCCCACACCATTGATTATTATCTGTCCTCTCATGGGAAACAAACTCTTAACTTTTTCTCACCCAACTCCACCAAGTTCTATATCTTTTTTTTTTTTTTTTTGGTTTTTCGAGACAGGGTTTCTCTGTATAGCCCTGGCTGTCCTGGAACTCACTTTGTAGACCAGGCTGGCCTCCAACTCAGAAATCCACCTGTCTCTGCCTCCCGAGTGCTGGGATTAAAGGCCTGTGCCACCACGCCCGGCTCAAGTTCTATATCTTAACTAGAAAGAAACACTTTAGATTAGTAAAACAAGTAGAACACGTGATTCCAATTTCTGAGAATAAAGATCTCTGGTCAGTGGCTCCTGTTTATCTGGATTAGTTGGCAAGGCTACTATAGCAAAGCACCACTGCCTTTATGAATAAAAGACATTTATTTCCTCATTGCCTAAAGCTACTAGTCTAAGATTTACTGCTGAATAAGCTCTTTGTGAACTTCAGCTGAGTGGTTCAACTCAGCTGTACTGGCTCAAACTCTTTTCCAAGCTGACTGACTCAACCTGGCTTCTCTCACTTCTTCTGAATTGTTCTGCTGGTCCTCATACTAACTTTGACAATATATTCTAATCTCTGGCTCCTTTTAATTCTCTGACTCACTCTGTCTTCGCCTGCATTTAGCTTATTTTCTCTCTCTCTGTGGCCATTCTCTCTATAACTGTCCTGGTAAAAATGCCTCCTTTTCTCCTTCTTTCTTTCTATCTGCTTTCTCTTAAGTAACCTTTTCTTCCTCCCTCTTCTCATGAGAGTTGGCCATATCATATTCTCTCACATCTTTCTCTGAGTCATCACTGTGTCTGCCACACAATTAGACATCACTTTCAAACATGGGTGTTTCCTTCCACAAACTGACATTTTCTTTGTTGTTTGGGATTAATTGTGTGTGCTAAGGGCTGAGACACACCATAGCTAGAAAGAGTTTATTCCAGGAAACAACACAATCTCAAGGTTTACGATGTGGGCAAAATCCTGTAACACTTCTGTCTTTTGTCATAGCAATGAAAAAGGGCTAAAATAGTAGGTGAGAAGTACACTTTCATATATGTCCATGCATACTCAAGAAACATATCTTGCTGGGCAGTGGTGGTGCACGCCTTTAGTCCCAGCACTTGGGAGGCAGAGGCAGGTGGATTTCTGAGTTCCAGGCCAGCCTGGTCTACAGAGTGAGTTCCAGGACAGCCAGGGCTATACAGAGAAACCCTGTCTCGAAAAACCAAAAAGAAAAAAAAAGAAAGAAAAGAAAAGAAAAGAAAAAAGAAAGAAACATATCTTACAGTAGAGCTCTTTCTTTGTTTCATCCAATTCAATGGGCTTTGATATAGGCATATGATCCTTGTATCCACAATGAAAGTATCAATGAGAATAGTTTCACAGCCCTAAAAGCCTTGGGTGTTCCACCTGGTCAACACTCTCTGCCTTCTCTAAATCACTGGCAAATACCATATTAACACCTTTGTTGTCAGTTTATGAGTAATACAAGCGAAAGAATGCAGGATGTCCCAAGAGGTCCCTTGAGGGTGTCCCTTAGACTGTCTACTAGCAAGAAAACGGGAACCTCCATTCTCTCATCTAGAATGAACCAATAACTTTACTGAGTCGAGAAGCAGACTGCCCAGAAGGTCTAGCAGGTAATGTAGCCATGCTAGCTTTTTTGATTTGTCTTGTGAGGCAGTGATGGATTCGTCATCTGAGGCAGAACATTGTTTAGTGACATTAAACTTGTGGTGATGTGTCGTGGCAAGAAGAGAAAAGCAACCCACACCCAGTAACTGACACCGCCCTGGATGCCAACATTTAATTGGATCTTCAACACAGAATTCTGTTTGTAGCTTCTTCTGAGACCTTACCAACATCTAGTTCTATCTTGGCAAGAGAAATAACTAGAGGTCTATCTAGTAACATCAAAGAACAATTGGTATATATAAATCTTAATGTCTGGTTCAAGCAATTAAAAACCAAGATTTGCTCTTATATCTGTTGAGATAAAGTCAAACACAGATGATTCTATTCAGCCAGAAACACTCAGTCACTGAACATAGGGTGGAGTGTTTCTTTGCACAATAGGATTACTGCTTTGACCTAATTTTTCCTAACTGAAAGTGAGATAGGATCAGTTTCTACTTTCTTATTTCAAGTAGGTAAGTGCAAATGTAGCTGATGAACTGGTTTAATGATAGATGCCCACTGCTCTATGTGGGAGGATTCATTGTGTGAGAAAAGAAACACCTGCTGTATCTGCCAGTGCAAAGTAAGGCTGTAAGAACTGTTACATTGATACAGCAAATAGAAAGAATGTTTGCTTTAAGTTGACATCACCTTTAAAGATTAAAGATAATCCCAGGCTAGTTTCTCATCCAAGCTAATATAAATAGAACTAAAAATTTTATGTTCAAATATCTAATTATTTTTATCCCAGGTTGCTTATATAGACTCAACTTATTGCTATGTTAACATTATTAATTTATTGCATAATTCAGTGGCACATATCTTCTTTTGTTGTTGTTGTTGTTTCCAGACAGGGTTTCTCTGTATAGCTCTGGCTATCCTGGAACTCATTTTGTAGACCAGGCTGGCCTCAAACTCAGAAATCCGCCTGCCTCTGCCTCCCGAGTGCTGGGATTAAAGGTGTGCGCCACCACGCCCGGCCGGCACATATCTTTTATTACAGCCTTCTCTTCTGTACTCATCACTCACAAACTCAGGGTTTTTTTTACTGATTACTATGCCATTTCCTTAATTTTATACATCATCTCTCTGTGCTATCAGCTGAGTCTCCTCACGAAGCTCGGTGACAGAAACAATCAAACAATCAGAGGGACAGAGAGAGGCATTAGTGGGTAAAGACACTTTCAACTGTTGGGGGAATGTTTATGTGTATTCTCATGTGCCTGGCGATCTGGGTGGAGTGTAGACTTGGTATTATCATTATTATGAGGCATTTACTGACTCGGGCTTTTGTAAAACATTGTTCTCCATCATCTTCTGATTGGTCAATAAAGAGCTGATCAACCTATAGCTGGCAGAAGAGAAGAAGGCAGGACTTCCAGACCTGAGAGTGAGAAGGGGTCTCACAAAGACAAAGGAGAGTTGGGAGTCATCTTGAGGAAGAAAATGAAGGTCAGTGTGAGACCAAGGTGGCAGGTAACGGGACGCATGGTTGGCATGCAGGCCAGGCCAGCATAGTCAGGGTAGAATAGATCAGTATCTGCCCAGCTTAGTGTCCAAAGCCTTTATAAGTATACCAGGTCTCCTTTGTCATTATTTCAGATAGAGCATAGAATAGCCTCATACTTTTACAGGCTACCAAGCTTAATGGCTTGAATTTTATCCACAGAACCCCATGCCAGGAGAATACCAACTCCAACAACATGAGAAACTAGAAGGGAATACTGAGTATAAGGAGACTAGGCATACCTATAAAGATCAGGGGAAAGGGCTCATCATTTAGTCTAGGAACTAAAGTCAGTTTGCAATTGTTTTCTCCCCCTAAAAAGTCCCCTTTTCTCTTAATTCAGTTTTTTCTTGACTGTATTTTATAACAAGACATAATAAGAGTGTAGAATAGTCTACTATGATAGGAATGGGAGTTGAAGGAGGTATGAATTCTCAGCAATTATACATAGGATACTAGGCAGGAAAAAAAAATCACTCATGATTTAGGAAAATGGCTTGATACAAGTTGTAAATGTCAATGGAGTGTTTTAACATTTCTTGATTCTATCTTTAGAGTTTGCCCAGATTGCTTAGTTAGGTTCAGGCACTGAAGTTAAAGGAGAGTGCAGGGAACCGTGGAGTTAGCTTTGCCTCGGTGCCTGTCAGGCATGCATCATAGCTTTGTCTGGTTACAGTCCATGGCTCCAGGGGTACAGTGTGCCCCCGAGTGTTCCTGGGAGACTGATGTTTACCCCCTCAGGCAGTGAAGCATTCAGGGTGCTTTCAGTTTCTCTGTATGTCCCTTAGTAGTCAAGAAAGCATGAAAGCTTGACAGTACAGTTGGTCTTAGACATTAATCTTGTGTACCTGTATAACTTGCAAACATCATTGTATCCTGGCAACTACGATTGTACTGATCCTGGAAATTGCTATTTTATTGTTTCTGATAAAAGTATTAAAAAGTCTGATTGCTCTAAATAAAATTGTTCAGTCCTGGTTGTGCTGTGGCCCCTCAATTCGATCTGACTTAATTCCTTTTGACCATATCAGGTGACATTAGCCTGGCAAGTAAGAACAGATGCTTATGGATGAGACCAGTAACATTAAATGCAAGGTAATTTAAAAAAGATGAGATGACACCAATTACTTTGCTCTTGTGGACTTTATCACACTTCCTTTGGATTTTCCTTATGAGGTTCAGTGGAACCAAACCTTCCAATGTCTTCCTGGAATGTACACACATTCACCCAAATTTTCAGTGAATGTTGATTTTTCTTAATTCGGGGAATGTTTTTAAAGTACCTGTTCACATTAATACAACTCTTCCTATCCTATCATCTTTCATTGTTATAATACTTCTGATTGGTTCAGGATATATTTTTGCAACACCTCGGGTAACATTGGAAGCAGCATACTTTGTTGGAAGTGCTTAAATAAGGAAAATCCACTTTAGACCTTGGCGGCTGGCTTGCCAGGGCTCTGGTGCTGTTAGTCTAACTCCTCTCAGAGATGCCTAGGGTTTTACCTACCAAGATAATGGCAAATTCTCGTGTAATGAAAATGGTGGGCTAGACGTCTCCAGACAAATACATGCTTTCAAACAGTAGGTCAAGTAAATTAGAGTTCTCTGAATGAATCATAACTCCACCTCTGGATTTAACGAGTTATTTCCTACTAGGTGCATTGTTATGATATTGGATTCACAAAGACTTCTGTTTCTCATTTTGAGAATGAACAAAAAAAATTTCCTTATGAGTTTAGTCTCATTTGTTTGGGTTTGGTACTAAGGGTTGAGCACCATCCTGGCTCCTTTAAGCCTCTATCATTTTGTGAGGAAGCTCTCACTTGGTGGCTTACCCTGTCCTTGAACTTGCTCTATAGATTAGGCTGAGTTTATATTTGCAAGCTTCTGGCCTCGGGTGTCTTAGAATAGGCCTGCAGCATCAGGCCTAGTTCTCAGTTTATCTCTTTAATACCATGCTTATGTGACAACAGAAATGCATGTCAATTATACTACATTACCTTAAAAAATCAGCAGGAGCTATTGTTCTCTTAAGAGACTTGACTAGACAGCAGCAGGGCAATCAGGCCTCAGGTTTTCTAGGCTGGATTCAGAAGCTGCTTACAAAACACAAAGCCTGCAGCAGGTAGAAAACAGCACCCTTATCTCCCTAAAACACTATATTTGGATATATGCCTCAGGAATAGATCTGGAAGTCTGGAAGTTAGTTCAGTTCCCTTGTCAGTCTCCTTTTCTTCTCTTGCTAAATTTTGGATTTTGTCACATATATATGTGTGTGTGTGTGGTGTAGTGTATGTATGTGTGCATATATTTATAACATAGTTCACAGACTAAACACATTTAACATTGTGGGATTCTTTTAATTATTTAGGCTTAGTATGTTTTGTTTTCAGTATTGTTTTAAACCATTCTATGTGTTGTTTCTCCTGAGATGTCTTGCCTCCTGGTTTTTGATGCATGCATGCACTTGTGTGCACTATGCTTCCTCTTTCTGCCTTCCCAACAGGCCTTGACAGCAGAAACCACTGTGTACTCTTACATACTTACCTAGTAGAGGGGAAATTGATTGCATCATATTTGCTCAGCTTCTTTTTGCTCCAAGTTCTCATGATTTGTTCCTAGGAGACATGTGGGCTTATATCACTTCTTCTCATTGGAATACACTTCTGGAGGAGAGTACTTTATTTCTCTTACATTCTCTACATTTTACATCAGTGTTTTTACATTTCTTTTTTGCTTAAAGACTGATTCTCATTATGTAGTCCAAACTGACTTAACTCACAATGCCAGTTACCTGCACTAGACTCATCTGGATATTGGGGGAAAGTATATTCACAGGCCCTACACCAGGCCTATAGTCAGAAGCTCTGAGGTAGAACCTAGGAATCTGTAGTTTAAAAATAAACTCTATGGATGTTTATTCTCTACAACAAAGTTTGAGACTCATGGGGCCAGGAAATGTTCTTAGTATTGCTTGAGTATGGTTTGCATGTTATTACAAAAAACATATGTACTGGAAGACTGGCCCTCCAAAACAGACAGGAGCCAATCTAATGCAACTCACAGCAGGGTCTTTATTCTATTTAAGCTACCTCAGGCTCCCCAGCCATCGAAGACCCTGCTGTGAGTTGCATCAGATTGGCTCCTGTTGTTTGGGGACCACTAACATTTCCCTGGCACTACACTCCTGTACTATGCCTGCCTGGATGCTGCCATGTTCCTGCCTTGATAATAATGGACTGAACCTCTGAACCTGTAAGCTAGCCCTAATTAAATGTTCTTATAAAAATTGCCTTGGTTTTGGTGTCTGTTCACAGCAGTAAAACCCTAAGACAGTTAGTACCAGGGACTGGGGTATTGCTGAGATAGGCCTGACCATGCTTTTGTTTGGAAAAATGTGGATCTGAGGACTTTGGATTTATAAAGCAGTGAAATGCTTTAAATGGTACTTAATGGGCCATCCTAGTAGGAATATGGAAAACATTGTTGTTGAGAGTAATGTGAACTGTGCAGATCTGGCCTAAAAGGTTTTAGTGGAGAATTTCAGTATGTGGCTTAGAGACAGACTGGTTGGTTTTTTTTTGTTTTTTTTTTTTTGGTATTTTCATGAAGAATGTGGCTACTTTTTGCTCTTGTCTAAAGAGTCTGAGGTGAAGAGACTTAGATTAATTGCATTGACAAAAGAAGTCTCAGAAACACCCATCATAGACTTTGTTCACTGGTTAAGTCTCATGAAGAGCATTTTAAACAGGTATAGAAAACTGAGAAAGGGAAAGTATAAAACGTATGGCTTGAGTATTAAAGGGGCACCAGGAAGTGAAATGGAGCTGAATCCTGGGTTCAAAGATATTAAATTGAACTAAGGGAGTGGTAACCTTGGGGCAAGATCCCACCCAGCTAAATTTAGGTCTTGGCAGTATAAACCTTTAATCCCAGGAGATAAAGTCAAGCATATCTCTGAGTTCAAGGCCAGCCTGGGACAGAACAAGTTCTAGGTGAAGAAAATATTAAATCCAGGCATAGTGGTACATACCTTTGTTCCCTCAAGACAGTCATGAAGATGTCCTAGTTCAAAGTTAATCTATGAGCAAGATCCAGGACAGCCAAACTCAGATAGTGAAGGAGTTAGAAAACAGAAAGCTGGTAATAGAATAAGGGGGTCCATGTTCCAGCCACAGCAAGCAGCAGAAGATGGCAGCTTCAGCTATCTGTCTCTGGCTTTAGAGTCCAGAATAAAAGGGACTACTGGTACAATTGGTGCTGGTTAGTTGGAGCTAAGAAAATAGTGGCGATTAAGAAGATGCCAGAATTACTGAGATGAAATCTTCTAGGAAGTGTTTTCTGAGAGCACAAAAAAGCTGTGTTCCCTGGCAAACAAACCAACCAACCAAACAAAGAAAAACTCCACAAGGAAAGAATGTACTCTCTCTTTACATCTTGGTATACAAGCTATCAACATTTAGTAAAATTCTTTCTTTAAAAATTTAGCCGGGCATGGTGGCACATGCCTTTAATCCCAGCACTTGGGAGGCAGAGGCAGGCGGATTTCTGAGTTCGAGGCCAGCCTGGTCT
>NC_034594.1:132111838-132129169 GCF_900095145.1 Mus pahari
AAAAAAAAAAAAAAAAAAAAAAAATTTAAAGCGCAGGAAAATAGCAATTTATACGAGGTTGTTGGCCCAGGGTGTTAAATTTTCAGATTTTTTTTTTTTAATGAGAAAAACACACAAATAAAAGCTACCTCTGGTGTTTTTTTACCTCAGCACCTTGCTCTTGTGTTTCCTTTAGAGATTTCGTAAAACTGATAGTTGGAGCATTTTTTATTTTTATTTTTTTAATAAAAATGAGTTAAAAAAAAAAAAAAAGATGAGCTGCCAGCCCTGAGCAGGCAGCAGCCCAGGTGTGGCAGCAGCTCTTCTGTCCTCTACTAGCCAAGAGCCTATGTGGCCTTCTTGTGGACAAACCTAAAAATGTTTATTTTTTAAAAAATGACAAAGAAAAACAGAGAATATTGGAGCCGTCCTGAATTTCAATAGGGTACGTGCTGTGAGGGCTTTTGCACTGAAGGATGACCACGTCCTGGTTATGTGAAGAAACCATGACACTACTAGACTGTGTGCGATGCCGGTTTCCTCTACTGCAAACAGTGTTCTGTGACAAAAAAAAAAAAAAAAAAAAAAAGGTGGGTCCCAGAGATAGCCAAGGTTTGTACCTTGCGCTGCAGCTATACTTGGTTATGTGTAAGAGTCCAGGTGGTATTGGTTTTGAAGGCTTGAAGGCATCATGAAGAACAGCTGAGGCTTGGCACTGTGAGAGGCCATGGAAGGCCACTGGTGAAGGTGCAGCCCTCGCTGCAGTTGACAGCCCAGGAAGGAAGGGGTCATCCAAAGGTGTTGAGGCTTGGCACCATGAAGAGAGCCTATGAGAGGCTATTGATGGAACCTTGTTGCAGTGGAAGACCCCAGTGTATTGGAGATGCCAGTACCATGTCATGATCACCAAGAACAGCAGCAGCAGCAGCAGCAGCAATGGAGTGGATCAACCTGAGCTTAAAGTGCTACAGAAGGCAGAGCTAGAGAAGTGATGCCAGCCCTTTGGAGGAGCCCAGATTATGTATGGATCCCAGACATTGAAACAAGAAACTGTAACATTGAAGTTGCCTTGACGACCCTAAGATGCTTGAGATGCCAGAGCCATGCGCTATCTGCTGAGGAAAGCTGCTAACATGGAGTAGAACCAGCCTGGGAGAAATAAGTTTGTTGCAGTCAACAAAGATGAAAAAGGCAAGAAGGGGGAGTGGGTGGGTGGGTGAGCAGGTGGGGGGGACGTATAGGGGACTTTGGGGATAGCAATGTAAATGAAGTAAATACCTAATAAAAATTGGGGGGGAAAAAAAAAGATGAAAAAGGAGTTGGAGATCTGAAGACTGCTTTGACATCAAACATGAAGATAAGGAGTTTGGAGTGTGTCCAGCCAGTTTCCTGTCTTGCTTTGGGGATTACAGTTTTTTGTTTTTTGTTTTTTGTTTTTTCCAAGACAGGGTTTCTCTGTATAGCCCTGGCTGTCCTGGAACTCACTTTGTAGACCAGGCTGGCCTCGAACTCAGAAATCTGCCAGCCTCTGCCTCCCAAATGCTGGGATTAAAGGTGTGTGCCATCACCGCCAGGCTGGGGATTACAGTTAAGGAACTGGATGAATCTCAAAAGAAACTTTGACCGTTGGACTTAAAACATAGTTGAGACTGCTATAGACTATGGGGACTTATGGATTTGGACTGAAAGTATTTTGCTTTATGCTATGTTTAGGTATACCCCTCCCCCCCCCAAAAGACTCATATATTTGAACAAGCCAGTGGGAGCCAGGGAGTGGAACGTGATAGTTTGTATATGCTCAGCCTAGGGAACACTATTAGGTGTGAACTTGTTGGAGTAGGTGTGTCACTGTGGGTGTGGGCTTTAAGACCCTCCCTCATCCTAACTGCCTGGAAGCCAGTATTCTGCTAGCAGCCTTCAAATCAAGGCATAGAACTCTCAGCTCCTCCTTCACCATGCCTTCTTGGATGCTGCCATGTTCCTGACTTGATGATAATGGACTGAACCTCTGAACGAACCTATAAGCCAGCCTTAATTAAATGTTCTTACAACAGTTGCCTTGGCCTTGGTGTCTGTTCACAGCAATAAAACCCCAACCAAGGCAGCCCCTTTGTATCAAACTATTTCCTTCTGGGCTTTTGGCCAAATTGTGACAGTGCCAATTTGACCTTCACTGGAGGTGGAGGTGATTGGCTACCCAATCTTGGAACTTTAACCCCTCAAACTATGAGTGAACCTCTTTAATAGTTCATATTGGATATTTTATTAGAATAATGCAAAGTGCAATTCATCAAGCAACAGGTCCTTAAGAACTACTTATGATTGACATATCACCCTTTACTAATTTCCAAAAAAATTTCCCATGTGTTGACCTTTCTCTTGTAACTTAGACTGCATTTTCAGTCATTTTCTGGTTGTGCCTACTTGAGTGTTTTCTTACCCTACACTCAACACACACAAAGTTAAATTATCCATTGTGTGTCCCTAACTCTGGCATCACATTGAGATCCAGGAGATATCTTTTGGAGTCGTTCCCTACACTTTGCGCTCCATTATTTTTACTATGTATATTGGCTAATAAACCAAGCCCTGAAAAAGACACACTTGGGGCTGTGCACTGAATTCTGTTGTGATCCTGGTTAAGAAAGATGAGCCCCCACGGAGACCCTTCTGAGAAAGACAGGCCCTTTCTGGTGAGTCTATATTGGAAGCCCTCTTCCGGGTTTGGGGAGAAAATGCCAACAGGAAATTCTTCCCCAGTTTCCCACAATAAGTTGAGAGACTAATAGTGGAGACCTGTATCCTGGTTCTGTCTCTCATGAGAGATGTGGTTTCAGTATTGCTTGAGTAAATGGCCAGCCTAGTGTGTGAATGATTGAATGCATGAGGGGAAGTTTGGCTCAGGAAGTTATCTTTTTGTATTTTGTTGGTGGTGTTATGTCTCATCTCCCTGAAGTGGGGTGGGGCTGTATTCACTCTGTTTAACTTGATGGATTAAAAATTCTGCCAGTTTCACAAGGCTCTGCCAGTAGGTGACTCCCTCATATGTTGTCAGTGGTTTTTGTCTGCCAAAAATTGTCTCCTTTCTTCTGTAGGATGGCAAATTTTCAGTTATACTAATCCACTGGTGAGGCTACACACCCTGGTCCCTTACCCAGTGCCTCTCCTGCCTAAGGCTCCGCAGTGAGAGCCTGTTCCCTGGAAATGGAGAATTTCCAGATTGGGTTTGCTTCACATGGTAGGGTCCCTGAGACCCTAGCTGGGGTCTAAGCCAGAAGGTGGCAGCCCTTCTAGGCACCCTAGGGCAGGCAGTGGCTGGTCTGTTTCACCAATGATTTCACTGACTCTGTTTTTTTTTCTTTTGAAGAAGGCACTAGGTCTTCCTGGGCAGGAGGCACAACTTAGAGGACTCCAAATCTTTGTGACTGGAAGACCCAGGCCCACATCTTTCTGATCAGCTCCAAGCTCTAACTGCACTCTTGGAATCTGTCCTTTACACCTGGATGATTTTCAGCAACTTCTTCCGACTCTTTTTTACTTCAGATGAAAGGGGAGAACTTATTAGGGCAGAGGCAAGGAAGGCCCTTTAGGCCTTGGTTTTAAGGCAGCTTTCCCATCCAAGCATCCTGATTAAGACCCCAATGTGTATACAGGTTCGCAGGCCTTGACCACTTTTCATCTGTATCTCATGACTGGTATGTGGGTGCAGATCAACACCCACTAATGTGACTAATTTGTTTTAAGGCTGCTGAGGTTCTTTAGGGCGCAAACAGTATCTTGGGTTATTTTTCTGAGTGATTACTGCCTCCCCTACCCCAAAGTTTCAGAACATACAGCCACTTTTGATTCACTTACTCCAGAAAATGTTAGGGCATTAAATTTGGCTGTTGTCAATCAGCTTTGGACATTCACAAAAATACATCAAAAGCCAGAGGGCTTTGCAGAGATGAATGAATACCTCTCAAGTTATCGAGGTGTCGTAAAAGACATGCCAACCGAGACACTGAACGGCAGAGGCAAGATGCCTTGGCGGCTGACCATGCCACAGGCAAGCCGGCAAAGGTTGTGCTGGCTGCTTCCAGTCAGCTCAGCTCCCTGTTGCTTATACTTCTCATGGCCAATAGGAGAGATACTCAAAAATGAAGACTGGGGCTGGTTACCAATAAAAAGACGCCAGTAAAGGAGCCACTGGCATAAATAAGGACTATCACCTCACACCTTAATACTTAACCAACCAACCAAAGGCTTTGGGCCAGAAATGGCTGATTCATGATTCACTCCTTCCTGGTGGTCTCTGGTTGTCCTCTGCCTTTCTGTGTAGAAATCTTTAAAAAGTAGGCACCATCATCACCTTTCTCCTTAAGAAACTTAAATTTCCTATATATCTCCCTACCAACTCATCTTAACTGCCTCTTTGTCTAAAGAATATCGTCTAGCTCTTCCAGACTCCACAATGCAAACAAATCCAGACACAGGGCCCCGGCTCCCCGGACTTGCAACACTGTTTCCTAAAATATAAACTAAGACAAATCCTCCTGCCTTGACAGCTCACCACCCACCAACCAATTGAGAATAAGACTTGGCTACAGCCACACGGATAAGGGTCTCCCAATATCCCATGAACCAAAACATGAGAGTGGGAATTACTCCTCATATCTGGAGACTATTAGAAGTTAATTACCATCCTCACCCCATGCCAGTTGGCTTAGAACGTGCCTTTCCTAACTATGAACCAGGGACCTCAGATTATCAGGCAGTCTAAGATCTCTGGGATGTAAATAAGTGGATTGAAATCACCCACCCTACTGTTCCAAATCTATATACTTTGCTCAGCCTCCCCCCACCAGATCACCAGCTCTATATATCCTGGACCTTAAAGTTTTCTTCTCCAGTCCCCTGGTACCAGTTAGCCTTTGAATAGACAAATCCAATGTCCAATGAGAGTAGTCAGCTAACATGGACCTAACTGTTCCAAGAGTTCAAAAAAAAAATAAACTAAATGATAATTGATGCTTTATCTACAATAATTACTATGCTCTGCCAGAAATAAACGTTTCAAAGTTACTTTGACTCTCCTCCAACTTTGATGTAAACTATGGTCTTTGTGGGGTTTGATTTAAAAACTCTGTACCCCTCAACTAGAGCACCAAGAGACTTTTCAAACATATGAGACCATGCTCCATCTGGCCATCAATAAAAAGGACTTAAAACTTTTAATATGCTTAATTGGTGTGATTATCAGTAACTATCTCGCGTGGATTATTTCGTGAGTACAGAGTTTCTAACAACTGTTCCAAACTTACAGCGATTTAATTCCCAACTGTACTGGATAGTTTTGTGTCAACTTGACACAGCTGGAGTTATCACAGAGAAAGGAGCTTCAGTTGGGGAAATGCCTCCATGAGATCCAGCTGTAAGGCATTTTCTCAATTAGTGATCAAGGGGGGAGGTTCCCTTGTGGGTGGTGCCATCTCTGGGCTGGTATTCTTGGGTTCTATAAGAGAGTGGACTGAGCAAGCCAGGGGAGGCAAGCCAGTAAAGAACATCCTTCCATGGCCTCTGCATCAGCTCCTGCTTTCTGACCTGCTTGAGTTCCAGTCCTGCATCCTTTGGTGATTAACAGCAGTATGAAAATGTAAGCTGAATAAACCCTTTCCTCCCCAACTTGCTTCTTGGTCATGATGTTTGTGCAGGAATAGAAACCCTGACTAAGACACCAACATTTGGGAATGTGTATAATAATCAAGTTTTATGTATATACTCCAAGTGTATCTTATTCAGGACCATAGATGCCCATCTCTTATTCCCCTTGGGTTGCCGCTCTCTGTGGTCCAGTGTCAGAAGGAATAAGGACAGTAGTCCTGAGTACTATATCCCTAATCAGAGGAGAAAGGAGCCTACAACAGATACATCATCGGACAGATGCAGACATTAGACACCTTGAATTCTATCAGCCCCAAGTCCAGACAGAGGCTCTGACAAAAGTTGTCCTAAACCGGTCAGGTTTAGATTTAGTTTTCATTACCCAGGGAGGACTTTGTATGGAAACTAGGCGAATTCTGCTGCTTCTATGCCAACAAAGAGGGAGTTATCAATGAGATTTTACAAAAGGTTGGAGATAATTTAGTTAAGTGACAACAGGGACAAGAATCAAATAATTTCTGGTACTATAAAATGTTTGATTGAAACCCAAGGCTCGTAACCCCTTTCACTGCCCTGGTTCCTTACTCCTCCTAATAGGACTTCAAAATCTAAACGGAAAAAAAAATCTAAACGAAAACAAATTATATTCCTGCTACACAATCGGGAAAAAGCGCGAAGCCGCAGGGGACCTAGACAAGTGAGCTTAGCATTTTCCATCGAATAATCCATATCCGCATGCGCGCGCTCGCTCACACGCATGCGCAACACCGCTGCTCCGTACCGCCGCAGCTTCAGCCGGGCACTCCGCCAGCGTCCACCCGGGGCACGCTTAAGCAATTGCTTGTCGAGCGTTCCCGGTCCTCTAGACCAGATTCCCCGTCCTTTCCCCTTCCACCCTTTGGCTCCATGAAAACGGCCATCTCTCTACTACGTCAGGAACGAAAATCAGCTTTCCACTCGGAGACCTACACGCTCGGCCCCTCCGTACAGCCCGGCGTCTGCGCGCGCAGCCGCTCCGCTGCCCCGCCCCTTCCGCCGCTCGTGCGCAAGCACGGCCGCCTCGGCGCGCCCGGGTTGGCTGCCCCGGCGGCCTCCACGGCAGTCATGGCGCCTCTGATGTGATAGTTTTCCCCCGCCCCCTCGCGTAGGACGCGGCGGCGGGGCGGCGGTGGAAAGCCTAACTTTATTGTTCCCCCGGCCCATCTCCCGGCGCGTCCTCAGGATGCTCGGGAGCTGAGCGCCGGGGGCGGCGGAGGGTCGCGGTCCGTCCGGGCCCTCGCCTCGGAGCGCAGGGCCAAGGGAGGGAGTCACGATGTCTGGTAGCCGCCAGGCCGGCTCGGGTTCCGCTGGAACGAGCCCCGGCTCCTCGGCCGCCTCCTCGGTGACTTCCGCCTCCTCGTCCTTATCCTCGTCTCCGTCGCCGCCGTCCGTGGCGGCCTCGGCGGCGGCGACGCTGGTGTCCGGCGGTGTGGCTCCGGCCGCGGGCTCCGGCGGCCTCGGCGGCCCGGGACGGCCTGTGCTGGTGGCGGCCGCGGTGTCTGGCAGCGCGAGCGCCGGCGGGGCGGTGTCCGCGGGCCAGTCCCGGCTCAGTTGCGCGGCCAGGCCCAGCGCCGGCGTTGGAGGGAGCAGCTCCAGCCTCGGCAGTAGCAGTAGGAAGCGACCTCTGCTCGTCCCGCTTTGTAACGGGCTCCTCAACTCCTACGAGGACAAAAGCAACGACTTCGTCTGGTGGGTTTGCGTAGCAGCCCCTGCGTGCTTGACCACGAGTTTCTGCTGCTGAGCCTGGCGGGGTCCCGTGGAGGAAGGGAGGCCTGTTGGAGGTGCTGGGAATCGAACCTACAGAGTTGAGTGTTTGCAGAGTTAAGGTTCCTGGTTGGGAGGTGGAGCTGGACTGGGATCCTTAGGTAAAGTTGGAAAATGGGGTTGCACAGAAGTGGGTGCTGGTGTCCAGGAACTGAAGGCATTTAAGGGAGTGTTTAAGGATAGAGATGGAGGTCCAGTAAGTGGTTATTAGAAAGAAAGTATTCGGGGTAGGAGGTTAAATCCCTTCTGTTTTTTTTTTTTTTGTTTTTTTTTTTTTTTTGCCATCTAGTGGACAAAATATCAGTCTCGAGTAGTTCATGATTTTCGGAGGTAGAAGACTAGTGCCTGGTGATTCTGAGGTGTGGGATTGCTGGTCAACACTATATTGTAAAAACGTAGATGGTACTCGAAGCATGGTTGGTGATGCTTTACGAAGTTATTTTTGCCCATCCGGCGTAGGAATGTGTAAAAGTCTCCCATTTGAATGGATAAGGACTTTTGTAATTCTGTTCATAGTTTTGTAGTCAAAGTTTGTTCACACCCAATTCCAGGTTTCAACTGTTGAAAAAAGGGAAACGCATTTTTTAGTGTTTCTGTGTTGTATGGAACAATCGCAGCGCTGTGTCTACACTGGAATCTCTAGAAACGCCTTTATAGTCATTGCATCACAGCTGGCATCTTGAACAACACAGTAGAATCCAGTCATTTGGCATCTAAGAGGGACTTTAAGCAAAAGATGAATCTGATTGTCTTGAAGAATGTTTTGAACCTTAATTGGGTTTTGATACTACTGGTAGGATTATGAGAGCTTAAGATTTCCTGCTCACAAACTGGTAGAATTCTGGGCCTTTTCCTGAGAAGGAACTTGTTGATTGACTTGATGATTTAGGAAGTTGGTTCAGATCACAGTGGAAGATGGTCTTAAATGGTGTTATTAAAGATGATAAGCTTAGCGATGGTAACCATTGAGAAAGGTATTGGCTACACTTTTTTTTTTAAAATTATTTCTTTTTTTTTTTTTTAATATTTATTTATTATATCTAAGTACACTGTTGCTGTCTTCAGACACTCCAGAAGAGGGCGTCAGATTTCATTACAGATGGTTGTGAGCCTCCATGTGGTTGCTGGGATTTGAAATCAGGACCTTTGGAAGAGCAGTCAGTGCTCTTAACCACTGAGCCATCTCTCCAGCCCTTGGCTACACTTTCTTGTTCACTAATATAATTTGTATTTTTGCTTTTGTTTAGATTCAGAAGTTGTGTGTGTGTGTTGAAGTAGAATTATAGCTGTGGTTATTTGTAATTTAAGAAGTTTATGGTTGGTCTAAGAGGTGTTTGCATTCCTTGTTTGTTTGGTTGTATTTATTTATTTATTGAAACAGGATTTCTCTGTGTAGCCCTGGCTATCCTGGAACTAGCTCTGTAGACCAGGCTGGCCCTGAACCCAGAGATCCACCTGCCTCTTCCTTCCTGTGCTAGGATTAGAGGTGTGTGTCACCACTGCCTGGGTAAGGTGTTTGCATTCTTGTCCAATCAATAGTGTCACATGATAAGGTAGAAGCTAGTAAAACTGCCTGCTTTTTTCTTTTTAGCCATTATTTGTAGTTC
Organism: Mus pahari; assembly: GCF_900095145.1. Taxonomy (NCBI): domain Eukaryota; kingdom Metazoa; phylum Chordata; class Mammalia; order Rodentia; family Muridae; genus Mus; species Mus pahari. The sequence continues at coordinate 132,120,871 of NC_034594.1, forward strand.
AAACCAAGATGCCAGCATCGTCAGGTCATTTAAATAGTGTAAAAGGTGTGAGAAATCATATTATTCAATTATTAAACAGATAACTTAGGCACTGACTGTTGAACTATCTGAGAGTAACACAGTCTGTGGTGTAGCCTGTAGTACTGGAGGTGAATGAGGTACAGTTGGCGTTTGGTTTTATTAGGCGTGTCCTATTTTCATTTCTGTTTCTGTGACCAATACCTTGACTATAAGCCACTTAGTGAAGAGAAAGGTTTATTTGGCTGGAAGTTTCAGTTACAGTTGGTTATTGTGAAGAGAGCAATGCAGGAGCTTAAAAGAGTCCTAGCCACTGTTAAGCAGAGGGAGGAGTGTCCATGCTGCCTGCCTGCTTGTTGGCCTGTGACTCAGCTGGCTTTCTCCACTCCTGTACAGTCAGGGCTCCGTAGCCTGGTGGTGCTGCTCACAATGGGCTGGGTCTTCTTACATCAGTTAGCAATCAAGACAATCCCTACAGATATGCCAATAGGCCCACCTGATCTTGACAGCTCCCTGGTTGAAACTCTTTCCATGTGGTTCTAGATTATGGTTAAGTTGACAGGTTTTAACTGTTTTTATAACTAGCTCAGGAGTAAGACTAAATAATTAGTTCATCACCTTGTTTAAAGTAAATAAATTGAGCCTAGGGGCTTTTGAGAAGACTTCAGTGGATAGGAACACTCATTGCTCTTGCAGAAGATGGGTTTGATTCCCAGCACCCATATAACAATTGTCTGTAACTCCATTTCCAGGGGATTGAATCCCTCTCTTCCAGGCCCCACAGGCACCAGGCACACAAGTGGCACACAGATATACTTATAGGCAAAGCACTCATATACATAAAGTAAAAATAAGTAATTATTCTCTTATATTGTATAGGTGTTTTATATTCTATTATGAAAACATCCAGTGAGTATTTGTAGCTAAAATTCTGAATATTTTACCATGTAAGAATCTCAGTTCATCATTTCTCTTTCTGGTGAAGTTGTATATTCAGAAGAATTAACCAGTGAGTGCATTTTTCCTTAAACTAGGTTTAATTTTGATCAAACTCTTGGAGTAGGATATCTATTAGGCAATGTCTTAATACTCCTTTTTATTCCTAATTGGTTTCTGGGTGCTTTTGTCTTTTCTGTACTTCAGCGTCAGATTGTGAGCCAATTCAAGTTACTGTAATCTTTTATATCTAAATGAGGTTTATGTTTCAATAATGTTAATTCTTTATTCATTGATAACACCTTAAAAAATGTTTATCTTTCACATCGAGTAGTTGTAAGGAGTTGTAAGGAGTGGCATTATTTACTATAGCACCAGTGTAATGATTTTTACTATTTCAGGTAGGAGAAGATAGCTAAGGGATAAATTGAGAAATCAGATTTTGAGTCTCAGTTTAGCACTTTCCTTTATGTGGTCAGAAAGCTGAACTCTGAGTTCCAGCATATTAGGTTCTGAAATAGGCTTGATTGGAGGTAAGCAGCTGTTGACTCATGTGTTTTTCCTTAGCCATTTGTTCCCTTGCTGTCCTAATCTGAGACAAATTGTAATCGGAGGCTGGAGTGGCAGGTAGTAGATAAGGACATGCCTTTTCTCCAACTCCTTGAGAGGAACACTCTTAGCTTTATCATATTTAAAAATAGGTTTATGTTTAACTGTAGGGTTGATTGACATTTTAGATATTTATGCTTGTAGTCTTATATTTCTTACAAATCACAGTATTAAATTGGGGGTAATTTTCACAGGATAGAAAGTCAGGGAAAGTTAAGGTGGTATGAGAAGCCCTGTCCACCCCAGAATCTAGGATACCTTTCTTGTTGAACAAGAGCCAAGACACTTTAACAATTTATAATGTCAAATTGCCTACAGAGATAGTGTTTTCCTAGAGACATCTCAAGGAAGGACGTTAAAAACAATAAATGAACTTCGTTTACTTGGGGCCTTGGGTTTTTACCATACCAGTTCTCATCCCTAAATCTGAGTGATGATTTCATAAATCAAAAGAGAGTTCTTTAGAATAGGAAAAATGTAAACTAGTTCATAATTTTTTTCTTAATTTTAAGTCTTACCTAACCTTTAAAATTTACAAGTTATATCCTTTGAAGTATGTAAGAATGTAACTTAGAAAGCCACGGGGGTCTTTACACACACACACACATACATATACATATATATATATATATATACATATATATACACAGAGAGAGAGAGAGAGACAGACAGAGAGAGAGAGAGACAGAGACAGAGAGACAGAAAGAGAGAGAGAGACAGACAGACAGACAGAGACACACACTCTCTCTGGAGATGCCCGCACCATGTTGTGTGATTGTATATTATCCTTTTCCTGTATTTATGGCTCTCTAAGGCAGTTATTTAGTAAACTCACTACCTTTGCTTATCTCTAACTCATCTTGAAATGTGTTTGGAGTACTCTCTGTAACTGCATAGCCTACCTAGGACCAGCCTTTACCTGAGTGAAATGCAAGCTTCTAAAGCTCCTAGTGGCCGTGATGTGCTATGGTAACTTGTTGCTGGCAATTTTGTCAGTACTTGATACAGCATTCCTTTGTAATCGACCTATCTCCTTTATTGACTGTTTCCTCTTGCTCATAGGCTGTATTTTCATTTGGGTGCCTAACATGAGTGAGGCCCTAGGTTCAATCTATAGCATGCATGCCTATGCATACATGCAAATATATACTTATATATGTATATGTATACACACATATATGTATGTGTTTTAGACATCGTTAACTTAAGATTTGTTTGCGCTTTCTGATTCGTATTTATTTATTTATTTATTTATTTTGGTTTTTCGAGACAGGGTTTCTCTTTATAGCCCTGGCTGTCCTGGAACTCACTCTGTAGACCAGGCTGGCCTCGAACTCAGAAACCCACCTGCCTCTGCCTCCCAAGTGCTGGGATTAAAGGCGTGCGTCACCACACCCGGCCCTGATTCTTTTTTTTTAAATGGATTTATTTTATGTATGTGAGTACGCTGTCCCTATCTTCAGACACACCAGAAGAGGATATCGAATACCATTTCAGATGGTTATTAGCCATCATGTGGTTGTTGGGGATTTAACTGAGGACCTCTGGAAGAGCAGTCAGTGCTCTTAACCACTGAGCCATCTCTCAAGCCCTTCTGATTCTTCTCTAGTTTTAATTAAAATTAAGTAGCACATTGAAGGCAAGGTTTGGTTTTAAGAACTAATTCTTTACAAGAGCTGTATAGGTTCTCCTTTTATGAACCCTTTAAGGATCTCTGTTGGATGCCTTAGGTTTGAACAATAGCTCCTTCACCATTTACCCCTGAACATGAGGGGTTGGATGGGGTACAGTCAACTCACAATTAGTAACAAAGGAGGGAATGTGATGTGGCTGTTCCAGAGTTAGTACTCCTTGTCGTCTTCCATCAACAGTCTATCTCCCTTTTGTGCTTCCTCAACTTCTCAGTTAGTTAGTTTTTGTGCTCTTGTGCTGTGATTGTCTACAAAATGCTTTCAGGTGGAAGAGTGAGTCCACAATAAACTTGGTCCAATAAAAATGAGAATATGTTCATTTGTTTTCGTTCCTACAAGGATGTTAGTGTTCAAAAAGGTGTTTCCCCCCAGTTTTTCTGAGTAATATGGTCGAAGGAAAGTTCTCCCCAGTTAGATGTTGACCTCAAATGCAAATGAACTATATTTCATTATATTTCTCTGAATATAAATTTAACTTGCTTTACCCTTTAACATGTTAAAACATTGATTTATATGTTATAGTTATTGGTACCATAACAGTGCTGTTCGTGATTGGATATAGCTATCATTTCATGCAAGTTTATATACATAAAAGATACCTGCCTCCAGGCATGAATATAGGTTTTGGCAGAATGAAAGAAAATCTCTCTGAGATAATTTTGACATATTTGTTTAATTCTTTATGAGCTAGTTGGAATAATGGACAAATGATCTGAGATGTAGAAAATTAGGCATGTCCAGTAAGATTCTCACAGTTGAAGAGAGTTATAGGATGCATAGCTAAGTTTAAAGCTGGTGTAATATCTTAGTGACAGTTTTGATTCTATTATGGATTCTTGGTAATAAATTTACCATCACTAAAGTACTGGATATTATTGTGTGAAAAAAAACGTAGTGAACAATGACAAAGTTTGCTTCAGGAGCCTGTGGAATGGCACAGTAGATAAAAACAGTTGCTGTACGAGCCTGATAATCTCTGCTCTGGAGCCTCAGCAGCAGGAGAGCCAGCCTCCGAAGTCCTCCAACCTCCACCGCACGGCACAGCAACCACACTCGGAGAGAGGCAAAATAAAATTTAGCTGGGTGCATATCTTTTAGTCCCAGCACTAGGAAAATAGGGGCAGACATTTCTGAAGGTTCCATATTGAGTCCAAGGCTAGCGTGGGCTACATAAAGACCCTGTCATTTCCCCTCTGCCTCCCCCTTAAAAAAAGAAAAGTTCATTCAGAGTGGGGAATAGTTCAGTGGATAAAGTGCTTGCTGCATAAGCTTAAGGACCTGAATTCGGATCCTCATAAAAAGTTGGACTTGGCAATGTACTCACCTGTAACTCCAGGGCTGAGGGCTAGAGACGTGGATTTGGAGATTCACTAGCCTGCCAACGTAGCAGAAACAGTGCACTCAAAAATTGAGTGAGAGACTTGCTGTCTGACTCTCCCTCCTGAAAAGGTGAAGTTGAAGAAGGCATTCACGTTCACTTCTCACCTCCACACTCACCCACATGGATTAGCATATCCATGTATTCATGTGCACACATATATACATGCATATACTACACACAGCAAAGTTATATACTAAAATATAAGCATGTGAAAGAGCCCCGATGTATTTTTATGTATAAGTCACATGAGTGGTGTAAGTATAAAGAGAAGTACAATAAAATTCTATTTTGGCTGAGGACATAGATTATGTGAGTTCCTAGTGTGTATAAGGCCACATCCAAAACTAGTTTGGGTGGACACATGCACACAATAAAAGATGATAACAGTTGAAAAAATATTTTCCCCAAGGAACACTCTAAAGATAGGTGTGTGTGTGTGTGCGCGCGCGCGCGAGCACGAGGGCATGTCAAAGGACCTTTGGGTGTCATCTTTAGGATTATTGTTCATTTTACTTGAATCAGTCTCATTGGCTGGGAGCTCACCAATTAAACTAGACCAGCCATCTAGAGAGCCCCAGGAGTTCTGTGTCTGCCTCCTTGGCACTGGATTACAAATCACACACATTTATATGAATCTGGATAACTCAGGTTCTCTTGCTTGTAAAGCAAATGCTATGCCAACCGAGCCCACCCTAAAGCCCTGTATTTCTTATTTTAGTTGATACACAGTTAATTTTGCATAGAGTGCAGCTTCTCAGTACATGTGCATAATACATAATGATTTAATCAGGACTGTTTGATATATCTGTTGCCTTAGGCACTTATTTATGTGTGTGTGTGTGTGTGTAAGGAACATTGAAAATAGCCTGTTATAGTTATTTAAAAATGTTTAGTTTCTTTTTGTGAACTATAGTTATACTATGATTGAGCTATATAATCATGCTGCTTATGGCCAATCTTAATTGCAAGGAATGCTGAGATTTTGAATATTGTTTTGATCTTCTAAAAAATAAGGAAGAGGAGACTTAGAATTTAAATTTAACTCGAAATATCAGAACACCATATATGATAGTGGTTAAGAACATAGAGTTGAATTTGAATTTGGCTTTGTTATATCCTACCAATGTGACTTTTACACCTCAGTGTCTCCGTTTCCTCATTTATAAAATGGGTCTAGGTTTAGTTCCTGCTGTGTGACTTTTCCTGGGAGACACAAATGTTTGTTTACCCTAGACAGGAAAGTAGTGGCAGACTAAAACTATTCCATCCAAGTCTAGCTTGGTGAACTGATGAGTTTTGGGGGTATTGGTTGTAGGAGTAAGCAGAGCTGACTCAAAGGCAGTTGAATCACCAACAGCCCAACCCAGCTTGGGGCGGGTATGTGTACTCAGGCTATATGCAGGAGCCATGCACAAATTGCAGTCAGCAATTTTTTTTTGAAGAAAGTCTCCTCTTTCTCAAAGTTGTTACTTGTTTTAAAAAACATTACTTGAGGGGCCTTGTGAATCTTGTATTCTGAGCTTCTTAAACTCTGTACATTTCCTTAGTATCTTGAGTCTTATGGCTTCCTTTCCCCTGGACCCAGGCAGAATATGTTTCAATTTGGAGGAAAGAACAGTACAACTGATAGCTCTTTTACTGTGTTGTAGAAAGGATTGAACAACTCCATAGTTTAATAAATGTTGTTTGGTCTATTTTATATATTAGCTTCTACTGACATCATCTAGAAATATTATTGAAACTACATTTCTAAATTTATCACTCGAAGATTTAGTTTTCTTTGGGATAGGACAAAAAAGAGGGCTGTTCCCTTCCTCCCTCTTCCCCTCCTCAGGCTGGGGATGGAGTCTAGGGCTGTCTAGTACTCAGCAGTTGTCATACTGTGTGTCAAGGAAAGAACACTTGGGGTACCTGAGCTAGTTTGTCTGAACATAGGAATACTGGGTAGAGAGCTTTCTTGAGCCCTCTAGTAACAGGGTTCCACCGTCAATGCTATGGGATGGGTAAAGTATTTGAATAATGTAAGTGTACTCATTGCACATATTCCAAAATTCCTTGCTTTTTGGATCAGCTTGAGCATGGTACTTTTATAAACAGTCCTGTAAGACTGGTAACCTTCTGTTAAGAAGGGTAGAATTCTTAACTCTTAGCTATATATTAAATTTTGTTTGATTGACTTTTGTTACAAGCCCTTTCCAGTGTATAACATTCTGCCTTAACATTTTATCAGTGGCTTCTCTCTTTTTTTTGTAGTCCCATCTGCTTTGATATGATTGAAGAAGCATACATGACAAAATGTGGCCACAGCTTTTGGTAAGACCATCTTCATTCAGTATAACTGCAACCAACCAGAAGTTATGCTCTATAAACCAATTTTATATTATTTCTTCGACTGATAAGTCTTTCTAGTTCATGATACAAATGTGTTTGGTACATAACTTCTGTGAAATACTCCAGTGTACCATAGGCTGTTAAGATACATTTTAAAATCTTGTGTTTATTACTTGTTAGCAGAAACTTTGGTGCTTTAGAAAATCAAGGTGGGTAATCAATCAGCCATTAAGCATGAGTTAACACTTGGGAATAAGGCAAGAGGACCCAGAAAACAGGGGAAGAATGGAGCAGATGAAAAAGGCCTGCACTGTCTTTTTAACACTTCACTGAGAAGCATTGGATTATATTTGTTATATTGGTGAACTTAAAAATTCAAATTGTAAATTAATATAGAATTCACAGTATCACCATCTTGATGTATATAGTTATGTTGTGCTATGTTTATTTGTTGGACAGTCTCCAGGACTTGTTCTTTTGGCAAAACTGAAACTATACCTGTAAAAACAATGCTTTACTTTCTACCTCTGCAGTCCCTGAAAGCCTCTAGTCTCCTTTCTATTCATATGGATTTGTCAGTTCTAGACAACTTCATATCTGTGTACTTAGATCATAGGTGTCTTGCTGTGAGGGACTTATTTTACATACTGCCCTTTGCATTCTTCTGTGTTCTTTTATGACACAATTATCTTTTTAAGTTTCATTAGTATTCTGTAATCACAGGTGACATTTTGTTTATCCATTCAGCCGTTTATGAAGGTTAGGTTGATTCAACCTCCTGGCTCCAAAGAATAATGTGGCCATGAATGTGTGTATTAATTGCTTTCCAGTTGCTGTGATAAAAACACCATGACCAGAAACAGTTTTAGAAAGAAAAGCCTTGAGTTTCCCAGTCCAGAGGTATGGAAGTACATTGTAGCGGTGAGGCATGGCAGCAAGCAGAAGGCATGGTGGGAAGATCAGGAACCCGGAAGCACAGGTCTTCAAATGCAGATTCAGAGCAGAGAGAACAAACTGCAAGTGGACAAAGACTTGTAAACACAAAAGCACTTGATTAATCAACTTCTCTGTCAAGGATGGACCTCTTAAAAGTTTCACAGCCTTCCCAAACATTGCCAGAAATATGAGCCTGTGTGGTGAACTCTCATTCACACCACAGTATGCATATAGAAGTACTTCTGTGGAACTCTGCTTTCAGTTCTTCTTGGTATTTATCTTTCTTTTGTTGTTGTTTTACATTTGCTGATTTACTACAAAGGATACCTTAAAGGCCAGAAGTAAAGAACCAGGTGTAGATGTACAACAGGATAAGATATGAAGGAAGAACATGAGC
>NC_034594.1:132130796-132134347 GCF_900095145.1 Mus pahari
CAGACCCTGAGGAAATCCAAAACATCATCAGATCCTACTACAAAAGGCTATACTCAACAAAACTGGAAAACCTGGATGAAATGGACAAATTCCTAGGGTTCCTACTTCTTAACTGGTTTTATTTGATGTTTCGGTAAACGCCAAACTCATGTTTATTTCCTGATAATAATCATTCATCTCCTTTTTTCCTAAGACTTTTTCACGTTGAATTCTTCATCTATTATATTTGTATATCTCACCATGGGCCTTTTTTAGTAAAAATAAAAATGAAAATGCTTAATATTATTTTTGTATTGATATTTCCATGTAGGAAGTGTTTAGTCAGATTTGGAGCATATCTTGTGGTAATGTGGGAGTCAGAGTCTTGCTGTTGCAGGAGTGTTGATAGTTTCTCTGCAGCACGGTTCACATCATTTGTTTAGTAGATTAATACTAGAGTCTGGGATTCATTATGGACAGACAGTTATTCCAACTATAGGTCCCTGTGCTTTGCCCAAGACCACAGTTCCTGATTTTGCTTGTCTTGAAAGTAACAGATGTGAAATGGAGGTAGTAGAGAAGTAGAACAGTAAAATCTGATGGATGGAGGCTAGGGAGATAAGAATCCGCATCAGTTTATAAAGGTGAAGTATCTAGCTGCATATGTAGCAGAAGATGACCTAGTCAGCCATCATCGGGAAGAGAGGCCCCTTGGTCTTGCAAACTTCATAAGCTCCAGTACAGGGGAATACCAGGGCCAAGAAGGGAGAGTACGTGGGTAGGGGAGCGTGGGGCGGGGAGGGTATAGGGGACTTTGGGAATAGCATTTAAAATGTAAATAAAGTAAATACCTATTAAAAATTGGAAAAAAATAAAGGTGAAGTAAATATATAATAAGGAAGGAAGAAAAGGTATGGGTTTTTTTTTAGTGATTCTATTAGTACCTTTCTAATTTCTTAGAAATTACTTTTTTTCTTATTGTCAGAGTAATATATACACTTACCATAGAAACAAGTTTAAAAAAATCTACAAAAAACTCTCACTTATAGACAGAAATAATGTTAACACTATAAATGTATTTTTAGCTTATTTACAATATACATATATATCAAGACAATGATTTTTTTCTCATGCCAATTTGATATTTTTCTGATAAGGTTGAAAACAATAGAGAAAGTGTATATATATTATTTAGTCAAGGTAACATACAGTTATAAAAGGTCTATTATTGTAAAGAAGATTGCTTTACAAATCTATCAAACTGAGTTTTGATCTCTAGAAGCCATGTACCTGACAGAGGTTTCCTTTGATCCATGGCATATGCCTCCTATCACACACGTTTAGTACTGATGAAATAAGCAATTGTTAAAAAGCAGTACACCACAAAAATATAAAAAATGACATTCCCTGTAATATACATGAAATATATATGTAATATATTCATAATAATTTATATATGTATAATATATGATATATACTCAAATAAAATGTGATTTTTTTATTGCTAGTATACCATTGCATTGAAATGATAATTGCAGATTTGGTCAATTTGTATGTGTAATTTAGGTTGTTTCTCTTATGGATTGCTACTATGATGGTTAGCTAACTCTGCATTGGATAGCATATGTAATTCCTGATGATATATTTCTATAAATAAAAGTTGCTATATTAAAGGGAATATAAGAACTTAAGGTTTTTCCTGAATTTACCTTTTATAAAAGTTGTATTGGTTGCATTTCTTTCAGCTATGTAAGATTATGTCTTCTGGATTTTAACACTATTTTTTTTTTTTATTCTTAGCAAACATTAGCACATAATGTTAAATCACTGTTTTGTTATTGCTGAAGATGGTTTTCTCATGCTTGAATAGGTTTTTGTCTTTGCTTGAGTTTCTAGATAGAATAGTATCTTAGCTTGTTTGAACACTGTGTGATCTAAGGATATCAGTACTCTAAGAATATGAGAAGTTTGCTTAACTAGACCATGGGCATTTGCTTTCCTCGTGTATAATATAAATTACATAACCTAAAACTTAGTCCCTGTTCACATTTTATATTACATGTACAACTTTATAAATTGTTCAGTCAAGAAATGCTTTATGTATTTTGTTTTACAAAGATAAAAGTGGAAATAAATGTCATATCAGTTGTGTTGAAAGTGAGAGCACTAATAGACAGTATTTTGTGACAGGGTTGTTAATTTGTCATTTTAATTAAGTTTTTGTTTTTTCCCCCCCATGCTAATAGCTACAAGTGTATTCATCAGAGTTTGGAGGACAATAATAGATGTCCCAAGTGTAATTATGTTGTGGACAATATTGACCATCTCTATCCTAATTTCTTGGGTGAGTCTTTGAAATTATTTTTATTATACTCTTCCACAAAATATATCCAAACAATAGCTTACTCAGAAATCCCAACTCATAAGTAAGCAAGTTTTTCTGTTACTCACCAGGGTGCTTTCATCTTCTTGGGCTATTGCATAGACTCTATACATGGTTAGTACCACTTCTTGTTATATTTCAGTTCCATAAAAGAAAGCCCAACACGCCCTTAGAATTTTGTACACGTTTGGACAGAGGAGTTGTCAGAGGTTTAGGACAAGTTTATGTCTCCGCATGTAGTATTGCATGTTTCTGTGCTTTTACTGCCAATGTAACAGTGAGAGAAGTAACAGAGGAAATGTTTGATGGGGAGGGAGAACATGTTCTTGGTCAGTGTTTTCTGATAGAAGGGGAAGATCAAGTTCAGAGATCCCTGGATGAGATGGATGTAGAGTGTATGAACTGGAAAGACTCCCGATAGGAAGAGGAGAATATAAACACAGATTCTGATATGGAAATGTGAGAACTGGAGTATAACTTTAAGTATAAATGGTAGAAACTTGGAACTAATGTAGTCAGGTGCTAGTTGTAAATTTAACAATTAATGTTTAAGTTGGACGTAATGGCATGTGCTCATAACCAGCACTGTGGAGGCTAATGCAAAAGATCCGGTGCATGGCCCAGGCATACCCTGTCTCAAAATATGTTATTTTATATACTGAATGTCTTATAAAATTACAGACCCAACTTCAGTACAAATTAAGGAGTAATGAGTCTGAAAACACAGCAGAAATACTAAGTAAGACTAATCTGATATGGCAGTAAAATATATAGGTAATTCACAATGATGACTAGTTCCAAGTAGAATGCCCTTCCAGTGATAAGCAAGTAAAATGAGGTGTCTGAGCCTGGGAGCTTCTAAGTTGCTCAGGACACTTTTTAACTACTCTGCTAACTTCCCATCCACCTTCATCAAAGGGGAGATGAGAAGAACTGAAGGGTGAGTTAATGGCCAATGCCATTGATTTAATCAGTCCCTGCAACTTAATGAAGCCCCTATTAGAACCCAGAGTGATGTCTGGAGTAGAGATGTGCATGTTGCTGAACCTGTGGAGGTACTAGAAGAGTGGCATGCTTGCCTGGAGAAGTCAGCAGCTCATGTTCTTCCTTCATATCTTATCCTGTTGTACATCTACACCTGGTTCTTTACTTCTGGCCTTTAAGGTATCCTTTGTAGTAAATCAGCAAA
>NC_034594.1:132134946-132200254 GCF_900095145.1 Mus pahari
AAAAAAAAAAAAAAAAAAAAAAAAAAAAAAAAAAAAAAAAATCTCGAAAAAAAAAAAAAAAAAAAAAAAAAAGGTTTGTTGTGAATCAACCTCTTATTTGCAAATGTTAGTATCTCTATTTCAATCTGTCATGGTGGTGAACACCTGTAATCTGCCAGCACTTCAGAGGATGATATAGGAGGAGTTTTAATTCCATTTAAGCTTGGGCTGCACAGGGAGGCTCTACAGTGTCTTTCTCTCCCTTCCTCTTTCTTTCCACTCTTTGACACTCTCTCCCCATCCCACCCTCCCTCCATGCCTCATTCTCTCATTCTCTCTCCTTACCCCTCACCCCTCTTCCCATTTGCCTGTCTCTTTTTCTGTCCCACAAACATATTTAACCAGTCAGACCTCCTGTTAGGTACTGTTATATGCTTTATGGATATGAATTTATTTTATGGTAGTCTTAAACTAGTATTATTAAGCTTATTCTTCAGATGGCAACACTGAGCCACAAACAGGGTGTATAAAGGGTAAATAAAGGTTTTATCTTTTTTTAAAACCTTACTTTACCTTTTTTTTTTCAGTCTTTTTCTGAGAATTTATTGCTTACCCAGATTAGAGATATAAATATCTGAATATGAAAGTCTTAAAAGTCTCATGCCAAGTGAACTTTTTATATGGAGCTTTTTTTTTGTTTTGTTTTGTTTTTTTGTTTTTTTTTTTTTTTTTATATGGAGCTTTTTATTAGTAGAAACTTGTGCTTTATTCTCATTTAAAAGTGTAAAATCTAGTCTTTGAACTTGTAATCCTACCATGCCAGCTTTTAAGTGTTGGCCTATAAACCTTACCACTATACTTGGCTTTTTTTCCCCCCTTTGGAGTATAATCTTTCTTTCATATTGTAGGCTATAGTACTTTATTAACATTGTAGGAAAGAATCAGTCAAATACAATGGCATGTGAGACTTTAAATATTCAATAATATGCAATATTGTAACTACTTAAGTCACAATTATTCACATGTTAATAACAATGTAACAGAAACATTAAACTCTGTCTTACTCTTTTTAAAAGATTGGTTTATTTTTATTATATGTTTTTATATATTTATGTGTACTAACTGAGTGCCTGGTGCCAAGAAGGCTAGACAAAAGCATTGGTGGGTGTGAGTTGCTATGTGGGTGCTGGGGACCGAAGCTTGTGTTCTGTCAGTGAGACAAGTCTGCTAACCATTTAGCTGCCCTGGGACCCCCACTGTGGTTTATTTTTACTCATTCATTCTTCATGTATTATTTCAAATTCTCTCTCTTTTGTAGTTTGTAATAGTTTTGTTAAGTGTTTTCTACTTTTTAGAATTAGACTGATGTGTTAATATTTCTACTCTTAACATTTAACTCTGTTAACCTTTACAAAACTCTCCTCTTATATTTGTGAGTTGGTCACACACACGCATAATATACACTTTATCTGTATCCCCTTTCATTCATTCTTTTATTTAATAAAGAGAGTATAGCAAATTTTCATTCCATTCTCGGCCTTCATATGGCCTGTGTATTTGTAAGTTTTTATCAGTGATACTATTGATTACTTCATTATATTACAACTACTACATATATATTTCTCACGGTAATTTGAGTTATTTGTGGTGTGGATCATTTCATTAATTTTTGAAGCATCAAACCTAAGGTTTCTTTGGTATCGATCTTGATTTATTTTTAAAGTGGATTATATTTGGCATTTCATCTTGCATACCATCTCTGTCTTGTTCCATTTGTCACCTAAGTGAGTTCTGTATCCTAATAGAGATTTCTAGCACATTGTATTAGCTTTTTGGTATCAGTTGACTGTAAGAACAAACAACAAAGCAAACCAACCCCAAATACAAGTAAAGTGTCTTAAGCATTATTTAAATTGTATTCATTTCAGGAGAACTTCTAGAGCTAATTCAGCACTTCATTGATAATGTTAAAATTCTTTCTCTTAGTCGTTTTTATAGCTACCCTAGAACTTCAAAATGGCTTTAAGAAAGTTCAGAAATCACCTTATTCTGGAGACGGGGAGATAATTTTTTGCCTACATCTGAAAGACAGCATATCTCTTGTTGGCTGAGACTGTTTCAGGGCAGTACATGGCATTTCTAGAATTTGAAGAGGCAGGAGCAGCAGGAGTCCAAGTCAGACTTGGTACATAGTAAGACCTTGTTGTGAACTGAAAACAAACCATGTGACTTCTTTGCCTCATAAATGCCTGGCAACGAACAGATGGGCTAGTTTGACTTAGATTACTCACATCATGGTTGAGAAGAGATTTGTTAAAGTTATATGATATCTGAGATTTGGAAAAATAATCATATTACTAAGAAGGATGAAATGGATTTGTGTAATTATCAGCATCCTTCAAGGTATTTGTAGAAAAGCTACAACAAAGCGAAAGTCTTCAAATCTTGTGTTTTAGAAGTCACTTAAATGTTTTCACATGGTGAAAAGTTATCTTTATTGAGTAACATATAAAAGAGGGGTATATATTATAAAGAATCTCCTGTTATAATAGAAGTTGTAATAGTAATAAGTATAAAAAATGATTCCTTATTTAAAATAGAACAGAAAGCTACTACTTTCTCCTTTACATTTCTTTAAATTTGGGACTCTGTAAAGTTAAGATAAAAATTTACCTGAGGAGAACAATTAGAAGATAAATAAATTTAACAAAAATACAAATTTTGTGTGCTTTTTATCTTTGTTTTCAGTGAATGAACTCATTCTCAAACAGAAGCAAAGATTTGAGGAAAAGAGGTTCAAATTGGACCACTCAGTGAGTAGCACCGTATGTTTCAGCTCTTATTACTATTTCTATTTTTGTTTGTTTTACAATGCTGGAGATTGAATCAAGGGTGTCATATATATTAGAGAAGTACCCTATGAAATAATATTTTTTAGTCCTTTTTATTCCTATTTCTACTGAATTACTTTTAATGTTTTTATTTCAATAATAGATATGAATATTTAGTGAAGAATGGACTTTTGTAAAGGGAGCTTATTTAAGGGTATTTTACTCAGATAAGTGAATAATAACTTTCTTAAGTGCATTGTCTGTAATGGTTTATCAGACTAACCATCATTTACAGGGTCTGGTGGTGTCACCGTAGATAGTTTACTTATATCTAACATTTCAAGGGTCATATGTAAAGGTATTGTGAATATACTACTCAAAGTTTCTTAATTAAAAGGATTAGCCCCAAACTATTGAGACAAGTGAGCTTAAATTAATATTTTACCAACTGCAAGACAGAAAATATTGGTTATTTTCATTCATAATACTTAGAAATGTCAACTTAATATTTATCTTCTGTGTACCTTTTATACTTGTTAGCTAAATTTATTCAAAATAGCAACAGTATTTAAATTGTACCTCCAGTAATTGTGGAGAAGCAGGTTAGAATATGAATGTAATTTTACTTTTTATGTATTAGAAAATATTTCTTAAATTTTTGTTTTAGAATCTAAAGCTGTCTTGTTAAGTTGCCATGTTTTGTTTTGCATTGTTTTGTTTTTTTAATTTTAGAATGGGCATAGGTGGCAAATATTTCAAGATCTGCTAGGAACTGATCAAGATAACCTTGATTTGGCCAATGTCAACCTCATGTTGGAATTATTAGTGCAGAAGAAGAAACAACTGGAAGCAGTAAGTGGTGCCTAAACTTAAAAGATACTTTGTTTTAAATGATGATATAGTTATTATATAATGAAAAATACCTAGAAAGGTTTGGAAATAATAGGCCATTGTCAATAACTGATTATTAGATCAAAGACATATGAAAAGGAATTTCTTAGACCCCTGTTTTGTAGGCCCTAAGGCAAATGAACACAGGATAGTAGATTTTCAAATTTGAGAAAATTGTGCACTGGGTTAACAGTGATACAACAAACTTGTGAACTTTAAGTTATATATTGTGGAGCAGAGACTCTGGGATTGGGAATATCAGGTGTCAAGTTTAGGTTTAGTACAGGCTTGGGAGAGGATTGATAGATGTTTACGAAGTAGGTGGAGGATTGGCAATAGAACTCAGAGGGTAAAAGTCCATGCCACGCAAATCTTCTGTCCCTGGATCTCAGTGGAAGGAGACAACTAACACTAAAATATCGTTCACACACACACACACACACACACACAGAGAGAGAGAGAGAGAGAGAGAGAGAGAGAGAGAGAGAGAGAGAGAGAGAGATTGAGAGAGATATTGAGAGAGATTAAGATAAAGAAGCAAGTAGAATCAATGTTCCCTTCCTACTTAGCTGAAACTTCCTTCTCTGCCTCAGGAGAAAATTAGATTTCACTCCTTCCTCCCGTAACACGAACTCATTTTCTCATTTTTATTATTTAGGTCTTTTTCAGACATCATATAGTACCGTTTTTGTTTTGTTCTTTTTAAAAATTATACAGTTTCCTACATATACATATGTGTATAATATACTTTAATCATTTTTTATCCCAATATCCTCTTTACCTCTTTTCCCCTCCCTCCAAACCCCACCTTCCTAATAAATCTCCTCTTGATTTAATGTCCGTGTGTGTGTGTGTGTGTGTGTGTGTGTGTGTGTGTGTGTATGTGTGTGTTGGGAGGGATCAACAGCATTTAAATAGGAGCATAGAGCTGAGGGACTATTTACTTGAGCAAGGAAATTTCCTGTGCCAACAGTCTCCCACTAACAACCTCTATCTCCCTAAGGCAGTGGTGGGTGGGGATTGGCTCAGTCTTTTGGGAGGTCTTATACAAGTAACTAGTGCTGCTGTGAGTTTGTGGTGCAGCAGCTGTGCCTTGTCCAGAAGGCATTGTTTCACAGTAAGTCTTCTTTCCTGGGAACTTTTGTAAAATAGTAATATCAGAAATTTTAGACCTGACCAAGTGTCTGTTGCATAGTAAGTTAAATAATGGTTTTGTTAATCTTTATTTTTTTCTCCCCTTTCAAACCTATAAGGTGTTAGAATTGTATTTGTTTATAAACTGTCTCTCATTCTGCTTTTAAGTCTTGACATATATTTATTCTATTCATCTTCAATTTCTTAGTTCATTATATGGATTTTAGGATATCCACCAAATGTTATGGTTATATCTATCATTTATCAATACAGTCTTCATTTCTTTTGCCAGTTTGGGGTACTTATTTTCCTTGTATGTATGTATGTTTGTTTGTTTTTGTGTGTGCATGTTTTCAAAAGTTTGATTTTCATCAAACTTTACAAAAATGTATGTATGTATGTATTAAGTTTTATATCTGTGTGAGTAGCTGGTGCATGACTTTTTCTAGGCAGTGTATTTCTGTTTACCCCAAATAGAGGTTAGCTTCATATCAAAGGAACTATTTCACCCAATTCCAAATAAGGATTGCTTAAGAGAATTCTCAAGGGGAGCTGCTCTACTCCCAAAGAGCCTCTTTCTGACAGGGACAGGCTCTAGAGTCTTCTCTCCATCCACTTGTCAATGTTAATAGGACCCATCTTGTAAAAAAGGCATACATTTCTTTCCATTTATTAATGTTTATCTTAGCAAATAAAATTTTTCCAGGAAAATTATTTTCATGTTTAGAAACTACTTTAGGTCCATTGTGATTTTTTTTTCTTTATTTTATTGAGTTGGGGAAAAGAAAACATTACCTATAAATAAATGGGTTTTAACAAAAACATGCAGAGCACTAAATTCTTCTGTTATTTTTTATGGAAAGTAAGTTCATTTTTTTTTTTTTAAATTGCAACTAGCAGATGGGAAAACATATAGAAGTAGTACAATAACATAAGTGTATTTATCTCTAATACTAGTTATACAGTTGTTAATGAAAAATTTGAACTTGTATTTATTAAAGAAAATTAAAATTTTTATTATAGGAATCACATGCAGCTCAGCTACAGATCCTTATGGAATTCCTCAAGGTTGCAAGGAGAAATAAGAGAGAGGTATGTCATTTCGTGCTTATGTTTTTGTTATTTCTTGTATCTATTGTATGTAAGCATTTCAGGCTAAACATGTTTAAGTATTTTTATTTAAAAGCACTTAATTTGGTTTTCTTTCTTTCTTTCTTTCTTTCTTTCTTTCTTTCTTTCTTTCTAACATTTTTTTGGGTTTTTTTTTTTTTTTTTTTTTTTTTTTTTTTTTTTTTTTTTTTTTTTGAGACAGGGTTTCTCAGTGTATCCCTGGCTGTCCTGGGACTCACTCTGTAGACCAGGCTGGCTTCGAACTCAGAAATCCACCTGCCTCTGCCTCTGAAGTGCTGGGATTAAAGGAATGCACCACCACTGTCCAGCTTTGATGTTCTTTTCTTAAGCTTTGTTATTTTAAAACCCTTTTTCTCTTTTGTTCTTTTGTTGTACTATATATTTGGGGGGTGGGGGGGTAGGCTAAGTCTCACTGTGAAGCCCTGGCATGCCTGCAGCTATGGCCTTGGATCCATAAGGATCTGCTTGTATTAGTGTCTTGAGTGCTGAAATTAAAGGTGTGTACATGTACCACCATACCCATCTCAGTTTAATACCGCACAGTTTTCAGTGGATCTTACTTTAATGGTTAGTGGTAGAGTGCTTGCCTGCCATATGAGGAAGACCCCGGCAATCCCAACCTCAAGGACTATGAGCTTGCCATAATGATTCATCTCAAAACAATTCAGGTAGAAAATAGAACCATCATGAATTTTTCTCAAAATCAGGAAATTTAAAAGAAGTTGAAGCTTTTCCTATGGTGGGGGTAGGGGGTGGAGGGAATGATGTGAAAAGAATAGTTAAAACCTATTTGCAAAGTCCTGCAGGATACCTGAAAGCCAATTTTGTCCTCACTAATCTATAACCAGAATGTTCTAATTTAATACACACATTTCTTCAGCTCTTTCACATACATAGATAATACGTGAAGGTAATTCTGTGCTCTTGACAACATATAGAAAGTAACACTGAAATCTGAGTTTTTCAAATCCCTTTTAGGAGCTACCTAAAAGGTGCTTTTAATTATTCAAATTTTATTTGTTTATTTAATTAGATTATTAAATATTAAAATACGTAATCTGTATACTATATTCTAGACTGTTAACTTAAAAAAATAAAAATGAGCAATGTTTTTATTGTGATAAAACTGCATATTTCCAGATTTTCTTCTTTTTATTTATCTTTTTAACCTCTTTGTTAAGATTTGGAATATGCTAGTATGAATGGTTAAATACTCTTTGCATGGCTTGTGACTTTACTTCTCTATCCTAACTTTTGTGGAATTTTATTTTGTATGCTTACTGACAGAAACACCTTTATTACATATTTAGATTTACTTGTCTCTTGGTGGTTTTGGTGGAAGAGCAGGTAATGGTCATGTATTTATTTGCTTAAATTATTCTATAGAGTAGCGCTTTTTTAAAGTTAAAACAAATTTTTATTTTGTGTGTATGAGTACCTGCATAATGTACGACAAGTGCAGCTGGTGCCAGAGGAGGTCAGAAGAGGGGGATGGGTCTCACTGGAACTGAATTTGCAGATGGTTGTGAGCCACCATGTGGGTGCTGGAAACTGAATCCAGGTCCCCCGCTAGAGGGGCAAGAGTTCTTCCTGCCATCTCTCTAGCCCACATAATACTTAAGCTATTGGTTGAGCTCATGGAGTCACCTTGGGCTCTAGTTAAAATGCAGTTGGTTTTTTTGTTTTTGTTTTTGTTTTGTTTGTTTTTATTAAAGGGAGTCCTGGACCCCAACTATATGCATTTCTAGCAAGTCCCTTGGTCCTTGGATCAATCATATAGAGTAACAAGACTGAAAATATATCATGTGTGGATTTTTTTTAGATGTGAACCTTCTGCCTCCTGTTGGAAATTCTTTATAAAGTAGATAAAATTTCATATTTCTTACCTACCTTTTTCATTAAACAGAATGCATGAAGTTATATTGCAGTCATTTTACATGTTTCTTTCTTACTTATTAGACTTACGTATAGCTTATTGTAAATGTTATTTGGTTCACTGTAAAGTCCTTGATAATAAATGAATAAATGCACCAATAAAATGAATAACCCAGCCATATTAGGATATATGGGAGTTAAGTGAAATATCTGGTAATTTTCTATATATGGAAATATGTGGTTTTTACTAGTTACTGAGTTATTTTCCAGTGTCCTTTTAAGTATTAACAATTAAAAGTTTTTATAGGGAGCTGGTGAGATGGCTCAGCTGGCAAGAGCACCCGACTGCTCTTCCAAAGGTCCCAAGTTCAAATCCCAGCAACCACATGGTGGCTCACAACCATCCACAACGAGATCTGACTCCCTCTTCTGGAGTGTCTGAAGACAGCTACAGTGTACTTACATATAATAAATAAATAAATAAATAAATAAATAAATAAATAAATAAATAAATAAATAAAAAATAAAAAAATAAAAGTTTTTATAGTGATTAAAAATAGAAAGGGTTGATAATTTTACCTCACTTTTATTCCCACCTCATTTTATTGATGCTGACCAAAGTCCTGAGTCTAGTGGGTTGAGACTAAAGACATCATTACCCATGAAATGTCTGGCTGCATCAGCTTCGTCACTGCCTGAATCTGCCCTGACTCTCCAACCCCTCACAGGGCAGTGTGAGGATGGGTCTGCTTAGTTTGGAACATCCAGTGGATTTGTGTTGCAGTAAGGGATCTTAAGCTCAGGAGATCTAAATCTGACTAACCTTTTTCTGTAGAGACACACTGTTTTTATTATATTAGTCAGAAAATGAGTATGTCCTCTTCCTTATTTAGTTTATGAATATATGTGTTCAAATAATTTTGAACAAAAATTGTCTTGAAGTATACACCTTGGAGTGATGAGTTGAAGGGAGAATTGTCTCCCTACAGTAACTCTTCCTTGTGGTTCTGTGCTACCATGTGTATCTCAAAGGTAAATTCAAATCATTAGATTTGATGTCTGTACCTTTACTTTACAGGTCTGACATCTCGTTTTTATATTTAACACTTTAGCCATTACTTCTTTGTTTAAAAAAACATAGCCCCGTTCTAAACTTTATAGGGAATTCACATGACTATTGAGAGGATAGGCTCTTTAGTGGTTAAATTAGAGTCTACCTATCAATAGCATTTAGTAACTATATTTAGATGAATGTTTTCATTTTTCTTCATTGTTTGAATGGTAGAAATTTTAGTTCCACTTGTATCCATTCAAATCTGTACCAGTATTTGAATTATTGTTTAGTATTTTACTTGATTTGTGTTTGAAATAGACTTTCTGGCAAATTTCAGAACTTATTAGTTTATTTCAGTTGGAATTTGAATGATTTGAGTTTTAGCAATTTAATGTGAAATAAAACATGGAAGATTGTATCTTAAGGTTATGCTTTAGAATAGAATAGCATATACATAACTTTCTTGATTGCACAGCAGAGCATTAAAGGGATTCCAGGAACTACCTGCCTATACTCTTTCAGATTTCTTTCTTACTTGCCTGCTTGCTGACATTCTGATATATATGATTGTTTCCCTTTCTTGAATGCGTTGCTGCTAAAGTACTTGTAGATCTCCAGTTTTTAAGCTTGATATAAATGTGCTTGTACAGTATGTAATCAGCTCCTGCTTTCTTTGGCTCAGTGTTAAGCCTATATGGATATACATGACTAGTTGACTTAATGTCTTCATTAGTTTCTACTACTGTGATAAAAACCACAATGACTAAAAGCAACTGGGGTGGGTGGAAGGGTTTATTCCAGCTAGCAAGTGTTGCCTTCCAGCACTGAGGGAAGTCATGGCAGGAAGTGAAGCAGAGGCTGTGGAGAGGTGCACTTAGTGGCTTGCTTCTCATGATTTTCTCAGCCTGGTTTTTTGTTTGCTCTTTTGTTTGATTTTTTTGGGGGGTTTTGTTTGTTTGTTTGTTTTTTGTTTTTGTTAATACAACTTAGGACCACTTGCCCAGGGGTAGCACCACTTGCTGTGAGCTGGACCCTCCCAAGTCAATCATTAATTAAAAGAATGCCCCACAAGCCAATCTTGTGGGGAAGTTTTCTCAGTTGAGAATCCCCCTCTCCAAATGATTCTAGCTTGTGTCAGGTTGTCAAAAAACTAAGCAGGACATTAACTGATTCTATTTCAGTGGTCATTGAATTAAGTAAATACTATTTGCATAAACATAATTGTTGGTGGACGTTTGAGTGGTTTT
Source organism: Mus pahari (assembly GCF_900095145.1). Classification (NCBI taxonomy): domain Eukaryota; kingdom Metazoa; phylum Chordata; class Mammalia; order Rodentia; family Muridae; genus Mus; species Mus pahari. The sequence goes on from NC_034594.1 coordinate 132,145,089, forward strand.
TAGTTGGGACTGTACATAAACAATGTCAATATTGTTCATATGTGTATATTAGAATATTTACTTTTGTGATTATATATGTGTGAATGGAGTCAGCAAGTCATAGGTTATATATATCTTTACATTACAAACAGAATACTGTAGTGTTTTACTAAGCAGTACTCCTTGGATTGCATAGTCCTTCTGCAGACCTGTATGGGTGCTTGTATTGCATTTTATTCTTGCCAGAAATTGACAGTGACATTGCCTAGTTGAGAAACTAGGAACATTTCTTTCAAGTATGCATTGCTATCTCTTTGGAGTTTGAATTTGGGCATTTCCTTGATGGCTAACAGATTGAGCACTGTGGTATTATGTTCACTGATTCTGTAGATTATCTTGTATGTGTGTCTGAAGTACTGATTACATAATACGACTTTGTAGCTTTTCCATTTTTTTGTGGCTTAAGTTGATTTGATATAAATTAATCTATCTTACACAAAGATCATGTTCCCTGCTATTTGGAATACTATTTTCTGTTGCCTTATTTGTGCTGTTTGTTAGACAGAGGTTTTTAATAAGTATTCAAATTATTTTTCTTACAGTGTCTATTGTGCTAGGCATAAAGAATCTTTACCTGTGGTCATGAAAATTTTTCCTGTACTGTCTCTCATTGTCTTAGTTATCTTTCAAATTTGGGATTCTGCTTTACTTGGAGATTTTTATATATGATGTGACATTTAGAGATCTTTTTACGTGGATCCCCAGCCATCTGAACATCTTTATTAAAGCCCATCCTTTCCCCCGTTACTCTGGAGTTTTTCACCGTCGTTCATTATCCATGCATATACATGCTCATGCCCCTGGGCTCTCTCTTCCACTCCCATGCTCTATTTGTCTATCCTCTGGGAAGTACCATATTATACACTGAACCGAAAGTGACTGCTTTTCTTCCAGAAACTCTTGGCTATTGATGGCTCTTAGCATTTTCTTACGCATGTTTGAATCAGCTAATACATTTCCATGTTAAGCCTGCTGAGATTATTATTGGGATTACATTAACTTCAATAGAAAATTGGGAATATATCTTTATAGCCTTGTGCTTTTGAACCCATGAACATGATATTTCTGAATACTTTTATAACTTACAAACTATTTTAACATTTTTGATACTTTAAAAAGCTATCAGTCTTCCACATCCTGTTTAGATTTTATGATTTCAGTACTAATGTAGATGATATCTGTGTCTTTAATTTTATTTTCTTATTGCTGATACATAGAAATTCATCCGACTTACATATTTTTTAATCACCAGCAACCTTGTTAGACTTTCATTAATTCTAATTTGTAGATTTCTTTTTTGTTTTCTATGTACACATCATAAACTGCAATAACAATTCAATGTCTTTCTCTATGATCCTTATATCTTTTATTTATTTTTCTTGTCTTACTCTGCTGGCTAGGACATCCGGTACAGTGATGAATAGAAGTGGTGATAGCTGGGCATCCTAGTCTTGATGCTGATCTCAAAGTGAAATCATTCGACGTGTCACCATTAGGTATGGAGTTTTCTGTAGGGTTTTGTTGTTGTTGTTGTTTTTGTTTTTTAGGGTTTTTGTTTTGTTTTTAATCATTCAAGGAAATATATTTCTATTTGCCTTGAGTAAGTGGATTTTCTTTTCTTCAGTTATGAGTGGGATTGAGTATACTCTAGGAGTTTTGTGTATCTGAGGTAGTATAGAATTTATCCTTTTCATTCTGTTAATATGGATAAATAACTTAGATTTAACATCAGAAAGTCAGGAGTGGTAGTGACCAACCATCAATATTGTCCCATGGTTGTCTTTTCTAGAATGTTTCTTATTCTAGGAGATTCCACCAGGGTAGTTTATCTCTTTACTTACTTGAAATCAGCTCTTCGTGTAAAGCACGCCAGGTAATTGTGTGTACTCTCATGTATGGTTTTGATTATTAGTGCTTTATTTAAATTTTTTTCTTTCTTTTTTCTTTTTCTTTTTTTTTTTTTTCCTTTCTTTTTCCTATTTGAGACAGAGTTTCCCAGTGTATCCCTGGCTGTCCTGGAACTTGCGTAGACCAGCTGGCCTCAAACTCAACAGAGATCTGCTTGGTTTTGCCTTCCAAGTGTTAGGAATAAAGGTGTGGGCCACCATGCCTAGCTTGTTAAAATATCTTTTATGTCACTGTTTGTGGGTGAGTGTGCAGTTGTGTTTTTCTTACACAGATCTTGTGCAGTGCTGTGAAGATTGTTAACTTTGACAAGTGACTTGGGAAATGTACGCTCTTCTGGCGTTCTTTGTTTGTGGGTCAGAGTCCTTGCATCTGTGTTGCATGCCTTTTTTGAATATTTAGAAATCTAGCTAGAGGAACCATACACTGTGATTTGTTTTCAGAAGGTTTTAGATTGGGCTGGCGAGATGGCTCAGCGGGTAAGAGCACTGACTGCTCTTCCAAAGGTCCTGAGTTCAAATCCCAGCAACCACATGGTGACTCACAACCATCCGTAACAAGATCTGATGCCCTCTTCTGGAGTGTCTGAAGTCAGCTACAGTGTACTTATGTATAATAATAAATAAATCTTAAAAAAAAAAAAAAAAAAGAAGGTTTTAGATTATTGATCCAGTTAGATAGTTAACGCGCTGGTTCAGACTTTTGTTGGATGTGTATATGAAATTTTCTACCAAGAGCTTTTGATGGAAGTTTGTTTTAAGTTTTTTATTGTCAAAACTTGGTGACCTCTTTTTCTGATACTACCTATCAAGTTTGTTTTTTATTTTTTATTCTTGACTAGTTTTTTAAAGGGATGTTATCAGTTTTATAAATTTTATCCTGAGGATTAACTTTGACTTTGTCCCTGTGGTAATCTTCTGTCCTTTATTACCACTCCCTCACTGCTTGGCTTTTGTTTCTTGTGTATTGCTCTGGGTGTGCTTCTTATGTAGACTGTCAAGCAGCGGGGTGTGGCTGTACTTTCTTCTTTTTGTTTTAGCTACATCAAATGGTTTTGAATTGGACTTTATATGGAACTGTTTTAAACAGTGGATTACTTAGATAAAAACATTATTTGAATATGAAGATTTTCATTTTTTTCCTATAGTCATTTGCTAGTTTAATATACCATAACGAAACACTGTGACTTTTATTTTTAATGTTTTAATTTTAATTATTTTTTGAGAGAGGGCTTTGCTGTGTAGCCTTTGGCTAGCCTCAAGCTAACTACATAGCTCAGGCTGGCCTTGAATTCTCAATCTTTCTGCCCCAGCTTTTACATTACTGGGATCTCTGGTTTGTACTCTATACTATAAATCCATATATTATTTGCACTAAATGATAGATTTCATTGTGACATCTTCAACGTATAGGTAATGTGCTGTGATTGTTTCTGCTCGGGATAACTCCTTTATTAGTTTCCCTTTTACTTCTGCTCAGAGATTCCTTTTGGTACTGAAGATTAAACTGGGCTCTATATGCATGCTAAGCAGGCGCTGCCTCGACCTCTCCAGACTTCTTAGCACTCTGGACCCTCAGGCACACCTTTAATATGTGCAGAATCCTTGTAATTTGGTCAATTCCATTTGTTGATTCTTGCTATTGGAGTATCGTTCAGACAGTTCTTGTTGGTGCTGTTTCTTTGTTTATCTTATATTTTCTCTTTACAGTTAGGTATTTGGTCCATTTGAAATTGATTTTATTTTTCCTTTTTTTAAATTGTGGGTAAATGGTGGGAATCTATTTCATTCTTTTATATGCAGATATCCAGTTTTCATAGCATCATTTGCTAGCCAGTCTGTTTTTCCCCAAGATGTGTTTTGGTGCCATTGTTGAATTCTGTGGATATAGTTACATCGATCATTTTGGGGTCTTCTATTCTAGTCTTGCCTAGTTTTGCGTAGTAAACATTTTGTTTTCTTCATTGTAGCAGTTTTGTATAATTTGAAATTATGTGTTATGATATTTCTAGCTTGTTTTAGTTCAGGATTGCATTACCTATTTGGAATTTTAGGGATTTTGTTCTCTATTTCTGTGGAAGTATTAGAATTTTGTTAAAATTCCTCTTTTGATTTATCTGTACTGTTCACATTGAATCTGTGAACTTTGTTTAGTGACATTACCATGTTTACAATACTAATTTTGCTGGTCCTCGAACGTGAGAGATGTTTATATCTTCTGGTGTCTCATTCAATTTTCTTCTTCAGTGTTTCATAGCTTTTCATTATAGATTTTTTTTTTTTTTTTGCTTTCTTTGCTAGATATATTCCTTGAAAATGATTTAATTTCTTTACATAAATATTTGCCATCTGGTAGACAGTAAGTTCTGAAATAGCATGTATGGCAGTGTAAACTTGGAAATGTGTGTTTTTTAATTCTTTACTGAGTCTGCGGTCCTGCTATATTGATTCTGAAGCATTGTGTTTGAGGTGATTTTATCACTGGCTGTGTGTGTGTGTGTGTGTGTGTGTCTAGAAGTCAGATGACAACTGCATGTGTCACTGACCTAGAACTTGTCAAGTAGGCTAAGCAGGTTAGCTAGGCTGGCTCAGCCTCTCCAGTACCACACCTAGCATGTTTAAAAAGACACTTTGTCTCTCTTGTGTTTAGACCTAAGGTAGATCTACTAAAAACAATACCAGATATGTAGGCCTGTTACTTGTTGTTTTTTGTTAATCCTTTTTGAAATTTTTTATTATTGTATTTAAAAAGAAAAAACATTCCTTCCTATTACAGTTGTCTATTGGAGGCTATCACATGAGTGCTTTCATGGCTGTGAAGTTCAGAGGACAACTTCCAGAAGTGTTTCTCTCCTTCCACTGTGGGTCCAGAGATAGAGCCGAGCTCTTTTGTTAAGTGCTTTTTCCTGGCTGAACCATCTCATTGTCCATAATGTATTTTTCTCCATGATTTCTTGACCAGGCTTTCAAATTCCTCTTTTGATTTATCTGTACTGTTTTCTTTGCAGGGAGATCTTACATAGTCCAGGCTGACCTTCAGTAAGCCAAGAATGACCTCAACCTCCTGATTCTCTAGCTTCTATCTCCCATGTATTGGGATTATTGGCCTGTACTTGGCTATTTGAATTTGTTTCTCCCCCCCCCCCCCAGTGATTGCACTACATTTATAGTCATTTGACTTTTTTTTAAATATGCCTGTACACTAGTATGTGAGTGTGTGTGTGTGAGTGTGTGTGTGTGTGTGTGTGTGAGTGTGTGTGTGTGTGTATATATTAGAAGTCAGATGATAGTGTCAGGTGTCTTCCTCAGTTGCTCTTTATGTTATATATTTGGGTAGGGTCTCTGACATGAAACTGAGGTCACAAAATCAGTCTTCTTAGCCAGCTTGCTCAGGGGATCCCCCTGGATCTACCTGCTACATGCTAGGATTGTAGGGAACCTTCCATGCCTGCCTTTCATTTAAGTGGGTTCTAAGAATCTGAACACATGGCAGTCAATCTCTGAGCTTCCTCTCTGGCCCCTAACAGTTTGTATCTTACTGTAGTGTGTATTGGTATTGCTATTCATTTACATTTGCTTTTAAATAAGCTGTCTTGTTTTCCCTATTTGTTCATTTCTTTATTTATTCTTTTGTTTGTTTCTTCATTTAAACAACTCCTCTAGGAATGCTGAATGATGTCTTAGTATCAAGACTGTCATTAGATACGTAGTATGTGTCTTAGTATTTTATGGAACAGTAAGGGTTTTCTTATACTTTGGTTAAATGGTTTGCTCTTGGTAGTTTCTCTTACTTATTTCTCAAATAGTTTTAGATTTCTGTTTTACTTTATGATTCTTCCTTTGGGTTATAATGCCTATAGGCTAAGTTTAGCATGGTTCTTTCAAATATTTGTTTGTTGTCTTCTGGTGTACTAGTACTAAAATACCTTGTATTGATATCTTGAAATGGAAATGTTTGAATCTAATATGCAATTTATAAGCTCATTTTTTTATTATTATTTTCTTTATTTACATTTCAAATGCTATCCCGAAAGTTCCCTATAACCCCTCCCCCCTGCCGCCCCTGTTCCCCTACCCACCCACTCACACTACTTGGCCCAGGCCTTCCCTTGTGCTGGGTCATATAAAGTTTGCAAGACCAAGGGGCCTCTCTTCCCAGTGATGGCCAATTAGGCCATCTTCTGCTACATATGCAGCTAGAGACTCGAGCTCAGGGGGTACTGGTTAGTTCATATTGTTGTTGTACCTACAAGGTTGCAGCCCCCTTCAGTTCCTTGGGTTCTTTCTCTAGCTCCTCCATTGGGGACCCTGTGTTCCATCCAATAGCTGGCTGTGGGCATCCACTTCGGTGTTTGCCAGGCACTGGCATAGCCTCACAAGAGGCCGCAATATCAGGGTCCCCTCAGCAGAATCTTGCTGGCATGAGCATTAGTGTCTAGGTTTGGTGGCTGATGATGGGATGGACTCCCGAATGGGGTAGTCTCTGGAGTCTCTGGATAGTCCATCCTTTCATCTTAGCTCTAAATTTTGTCTCTGTACCTATATCCTTTCATGAGTATTTTTTTTTTTTTAAATCTCATCTCTCTTTTTTTTTTTTTTTTAAAGATTTATTTATTTATTATATGTAAGTACACTGTAGCTGTCTTCAGACACTCCAGAAGAGGGAGTCAGATCTTGTTAGGGATGGTTGTAAGCCACCATGTGGTTGCTGGGATTTGAACTCTGGACCTTCGGAAGAGCAGTCGGGTGCTCTTACCCACTGAGCCATCTCACCAGCCCTTTCATGAGTATTTTGTTCCTTATTCTAAGGAGAAATGAAGTATCCACACAATGGTCATCCTTCTTGGTTTTCTTCTGTTTTGCATAATGTATCTTCGGTATTCTAAGTTTCTGGGCTAATATCCGCTTATCAGTGAGTGCATATCTAGTGACTTCTTTTGTGATTGGGTTACCTCACTAAGGATGATACCCTCCATATATATCCATTTGCCCAAGAATTTCATAAATTCATTGTTTTTAATAGCTGAGTAGTACTCCATTGTGTAAATGTACCACAGTTTCTGTATCCATTCCTCTATTGAGGGACATCTGGGTTCTTTCCAGCTTCTGGCTATTATAAATAAAGCTGCTATGAACATAGTGGAGCATGTGTCCTTATTACCAGTTGGAAGATCTTCTGGGTATATGCCCAGAAGAGGTATTGTTGGGTTCTCCGGTAGTACTATGTCCAATTTTCTGAGGAACCACCAGACTGATTTCCAGAGTGGTTGTACAAGCTTGCAATCCCACCAGCAATGGAGGAGTGTTCCTATTTCTCCACATTCTCGCCAGCATCTGCTGTCACCTGAATTTTTAATCTTAGCCATTCTGACTGGTGTGAGATGGAATCTCAGGGTTGTTTTGATTTGCATTTCCCTGATGACTAAGGATGTTGAACATTTTTTCAGGTGTTTCTCAGCCATTCGNTATTCCTCAGTTGAGAATTCTTTATTTTATAAGCTCATTTTCTTCAGATTTCCTTTTATCTTAATTTCATGGCTGACGACCAAGATAACTTTTAACACCTTTTTATATTCATTAGGATAGCACTTGTTAAACTTTATTTTAATTGATTTTATGTGCATGCATGTGTTGACTGCATGGATGTCTGTGTATCGCATTTGTGACTGGTACTTACAGAGGCTAGAAAACGGTTGGTTGCGAGCTGCTAGAAATTAAACCCATGTTCTAAAGAACAGCTGAGTAATCATTCTATAGCCTTAAAATCTTGGTTTTTAAAGTATAAATTATTTGATATTAGCCATTTTTTTTTGTAATTCATCTTCAATATGTATAGCAGCCTCAGACTAGTGAGATGACTCAGCAATTAAGAATTTGATAACTTAGTTATGTTATTGACCAAACCTGATGTGGGTTATCTATGTTGATATAGGTTGCTATGTTGTTTTAGGTTTTATTTTAACTGTTTGTTGCATTCATTTTAAAGAACCCTTAAAATAAAACAAATTTTAAGTAAAGATATTTAGCAGTGTTGCATGCATTTCAGAATAATAAAAATATTTAAGAGGTGGCCATGAGAGCACTTTGTTCATTTTAAGTCTAAACCACTGGGATTTTAAATGTCTGTGAAACAAGATTTTGTTAAGGATAAGGAATAATGGGATGTTGTAGCTGGCTAAATAGGCTGAGTGAGAATCATTAACTGCATGATTTTATGTGTACTTTGTGTGTGAGAGTGGAGGACAAATAGTTGGAAATAACATTGGGATGATTGGAGAGGAAGTTGTGGGTTTGTGTGTATTCTGAGTTTGGGGCATTAAAGAATTGGTCAGTGGAACAGCCTTTATTTGAAAGACTACCAAGCTGTCAGTGTCTTCAAGTAAGACACTAACTAGTGTTTTAGTTAAGATAGAAATGCTGTGTTAAACTTTTTAACATTGAGCAAAGTTATCTTAAAGTAGATACAATGTTAAGTTGAAAAGGTGGGTAAAACTAATCACTTTTTTGTAACCATTGATTTTGCTGATAAATGTATCTCCTTCCTTGATTTGGTGGCTAAATTTGGCTTCTGTTCCTTCTTCCAGTTAACAAGTGTCTTATTTTGCCTGCCTCTATGATGTTAGCTTCTCTAATGTCTACTCTTTGGCTCGTTGTTTCTGATTAAATTGATGTTCCGTGTTACATTAATTACCATGGATCCCTTTTATTATTTCCTTTTTTCATAGCCTTAGCATTTGTCTTGATTGTCTTTACCTATTGTAAAATTGAGTAAGTCCTTTAAGACTCCATCTTTGACTTGAGATCTGATTTCATTTAGATCCTGTGTTTGAACAAACATTACCTCCATTGTACTATTCTCCATACTTAGCAAAGTGCTAAGGTGATAAATATTTGGATTAATAAGGTCATCAGTTACATAGCCTTCACTGTGCTTATTTTGCTGTAGTAGACAATACCAATGCTAACAAACCTTTAAATGCTCTCCTGTACCTGGCATGAGAGGATTAAATCCCAAGGTCCTATTTCTTGAGATAGTGTTGCAGTGGTTGATCGGTTGTTTTTTAGAGCAAGAAGGGCTGCTTTGGCTCTCGTTCCAGTTTTTCTGTATACCCCTTGAAAGGTCTTGAACAAAATACCTATCCTTTCTGTGCCTTATTTTCTTAATAGACACAGACTTTGCTTCAAATCTGGCAACCAGTATTACACAATTATGTATTACTGTTTTATATTTTAAAATTGTTCAGTATATATGGATTAAAATAAAACAGCCAGTTATGGTTGCTCAGTGTAGTTCAGAGTTTCTGGAAAGCAGCTTAGTGTACAATGAAAATTTTATAGCTATTTCTGTTGAACAATTTCTATTTTAATCTGTAAATGGTATTTTCAAATGTTACTTAATAACTCTTATTAGTTGTTATTATAATCTATCTAGTTCCCCAATAATAGAAGCAAAATCCTATGGATTTTTAAATCAGCTTTAGCACAATTACTGGATGAATTACCCCTAATCTATTTTTCTGTATGCTAGACTGGTTAATTCCCAGCTGAGCTCCCTGAGTACTTGCTGTTTGTGTCTTGCCTGGGTTATTTTCTGCTGTCAGTCTGTACTGTAGAGTGGGGAGGCATTTCTCTCAACCAAGTGTTCCTGGTCCATTATGTCTAATGGAGATCTACTGTTCTGTCTTCTCTTTCCTTCTCTCTCCTTCTTCTTCTTTCTTACCTCTTGGTCCCTACTGGGACTCTCAGCCTGGTAGCTGAAAACATGCCTACTTGTATTCACCCTAGTAATTGGCTTTAGCCACTTTTATTTAACCAATAGCTTTAAATTGGGGAGCAAGATTTATACAACACAGGCTGGTTTACATGAGAATCTGCAACCAGACCTTGGCATTCAGAATTTAGCATTTCTATACACAGCACCAGACCAATCCCCAACATTACTCATCTCTTAATTAAAAAAAGGAAATAACTTTATAATACAAGGAAAATGATAATATTTGAGACGCTTGTATGTCCTAGGTTTATGATAGTTGTTAACATCTTAAATCTCTGGTAAGAAAGAAATGTTTCAATATATAATTGAATGTTATCCTATTATTGAAGTGCTTATATTTTATTGACATGAAAATGGCTGTGATGCAGTGGGAACATTATGAAAAGCAAGATAGTTAATTCCTTTAAAAATCATGATATGTAACTATTACAGTGTGCAATTCATAGTTGCTTTGGAGTTGATTTTAACCACTATCAGACTAGTGGAATAAGTTAGAATGGTTGCCTCTTTTTTAAAATTCAATGAGATGTGAAAGCTTTTTGGATATCTTATATTTTAATATATTTTAAGTCACTTTATTGGCATCATTCATTATTTATATTTTATTGTAAAGTCAGTCTGCTATAATAAACATAACATTATGTTCCCATGAAAAGTATTATCTACATTTGAATGTCAGCATTTTACTTCTTTGATTTTCTTCTCTTTCAGTCCCCTTCTTTTGCACTTAATGGTCAGTTCAGTAGGCCTTTCTTGTTTTTCTTTAAACCAAATGTAAGGTTAATTTTTTTTCCATGCTGTTGATGATGTGGTTTAGATTAGAATTTTTTCTTTTCTCTCTCCCTTTCTTTAATCTACAGCAATTGGAACAGATCCAGAAGGAACTAAGTGTTTTGGAAGAGGATATTAAAAGAGTGGAAGTAAGAAATCAAGAAATTCTCACATTTCTCATAGTTTTACTTTATTTTTAATTAACAGTTTAGCTGTGCAGGGAGACAAAGTCTGAATACTTTTTTCAAGATAAATTGTAATCTAAATTTATATTGACATTTATTATACTAATTTTTGATTAAATGGAACAAAATTTGGCCTAATTTTCTATTTGTAGGCCAATTAATTTACATAATTATTACTAATTATTTAAATTAATTTACTACTAATCCTTCATTATTTCCTTAAAATGATTGATCATTTCATCTTTTATTAAATTTATTTTTACAATCTACTGCTTGTATTAACATATACTAATGTTAATTAAAAATGATATAAAGACATTGACACTATTGTTGGAATTCATAATAAAGTCCAGATTACATACAGAAATTCATTGGGAGATTCAGAGACTATTGTGGGTTGAGGTCACTACATCTGGCTAAATTTAAATTTAGTGTTTTTAGTATTTACACATGTGATTTTCTTTTGCCGACATTAAGAAAGAACAAAGGATAATGAATGATGTAGTATTTAATCGGAATTCAGTATCCCTTATAATATTACTAATTTATTATATTTATGTTACCTGTTAAGCCATTTTGAGCTAAGGCAGAAGTAATTTTACCTGATTATGTATCTATAGTTGCATTTCAAATTTGCTATTTTTCCACTAATGAGAACATTCTACATAAAAAGGCCAGTCATGAGATTTAAAGACATAATTTATATGATTATCTTTGATTAGCCCCTTTAGGTTAATGAGCAGAAATTAGAATTTATGTCATTGTTGGACAAAGTCAGTATTTTATTCAAGAATGCTACTCTTTTTGTTTTTATTACTTGTAGATTACTCCTAGAGAGTGACAGATATATTCTCAGTTCTTGTCAGTTAATTTGGAGATTTGACTGTTAACAATCCAGTCACCATGTCATCTTATTTATCCTAGTGTCCACTAATCGATCATCACTTGTATGAATAGTTCACCGTGTAAAAAATACACTGCGTCCTCTTTGATGTACTTCTTTTTGGCCTTTTCTTCATTGGATGCTTTCTTTAGTTAGAGCAGGATTTTTTAGGAATTATAGTTCTTTAACACTAGGCAAGACTTCCTTCTTAATTTCAGATGAACTTTATTTTTGTATTCTATGGAAAGGAATCCTTGAGAAGTTTGATAAAAAGCTGGGGCTAGAACAGAATGAAATGCCATATGCCTGTTTGAGTTATACACCTGCTGTTTGGAGTATGTACAATAACTCATATAATTACAATTTCAGGAAATGAGTGGCTTGTACTCTCCTGTCAGTGAAGATAGCACAGTGCCTCAATTTGAAGCTCCTTCTCCGTCACACAGGTACAAAGCTTTACATCAGTAATTGTTCGGGATTTGTATTCAGTGTTCATGGTACTGTAGTTCTCAGGAGCCTTGTTAATGAAGACTGTGACATGACACCACTGAGAACAAGGGTGCAGAGAGCCAATTTCTATTTTATTTTTTGGCTTAAGTTAGTAGGTAGATGTTACAGTGTTTTAAATTTACACATGGATTAAAAGTTTGAGGTTTTTGATGTCTTTTAAATTAATGTCAGATCTTAAATCAAAATATGGAAACATAATATGGTAATAGTAAGAAAAGTAAGATAAAAAACCTTGGTCCTGGCACATGTCTTTAAAATCTCAGCACTCAGGAGGCAAATGTAGGAAGATCTCTGTGAGTTCCAGGATAGATAGGGACACAAAGCCCCTGTTTTGAAATGATGATGAAAAGAAATTTAAACCTTTTTTATTCTAACTCACTGTACTTTTGGTGGTTGGTTACTTTTCCCAGCTTTAAAAATGAAAGCATTAGAAAAACTTGTTAGTCCAAGTCTTTCTTACTTTGTTTTTTTCAATCTGTCTCTCTCTCTGTCTGTCTGGTTCACATTATCTGTACTGGGCTGGCCTTTCTGCTACAGCTCCACTTGCTTCCCGTGTGCTAGAGTACTTGTTTTACAAGATGTGTATCTCTGTAACTGCGGTAGCCGTTTTCTTGGTGGTGTGGGTGAGTGTGCTGGTTTGTAGAGGAGGCTAAGGAATTCTTGAGTTGCCCAGACTAGTTTTAGACTCCCAGTCCTTTGATCTCAGCATTCAAAGTAGGTGCGATTTTGTACACACACTACCATGTCTATCCTTGTATTCTTCCTAGCTTGGGAGGTAGAAACTTGAGTGTTAAGAGTTCAGAATCACCCTTAGTTATACAACCAATTCAAGGCCAACCTAAGTTACATGAGACCTTACTTCCAAAAATCAAAAATAATTAAACTTAATCCTATAAATTATTAAGTCTTACCATCATTACAGCTTGGATTATGTTATGTGTAAAAAAATAATTATATATCTCTTACCCAACTATATCCTTAGATTTTAGAAACAGCTTCATTTGACTATTTATAGAATACAAGAAACAAATGTGGTACCTTTAGCTGTCAAATTTATTTCATTAAATAAGTACTGTCTAAATTTTGGACTTTGTCATTTTATACTTAAATGTTCAATAGGAGCAACAGCCAAATAAGGTAGTATTTCACCTGTTTCATAATTGTTTTAATAAACAATCCTAAAGACAAGATCTGTTATCTTTAAGCCTGTCATTCACTTTCTGATGTTTGGTGTTCTTGGCAACAGGGCTGTTTTTTTGTTCTTTGGGTTTTGTTTTGTTTGTTTGTTAGTAACTGAATACAGGGAAATTGTTCAGTATCACAAACATTTCAATAGTAAACTGGTAATCCATTCCCAATTTCATGTCACTCACTTTAACAGAAAATATTAACTATTATAATATTAGTGTATTAGATTTTATGAATCTTGAAGATTATATTTGTTGAATGCCTCTCATTAGAGATCAGGCAGTTTGTTTACTGAATCTTGATGACAAAGTTTGTGCCTTTATGGAGAGATCCTAGTTGTCTAACAGTCACAGAAGTTCATAACCTAAATCTGCAGCCTTCAGGAGAACAGATTAGCAGGCCAGATGTTTACAGGAATATTCTGTTTTAGCTAGTTGAGCTTTTCCAAAGAGACAACAACTGTTGGAGTGAAGCTGAAACATGCTGGAAAAACCATTGGGTCTGATTTGGATTTTAAAATGTTTTCAATTTCCATGTGGAAGAGAGAGAAGACATGTTATGTCTTTCTTGACTTCATACCTTTGGAAGCAGAGAGAAAAGTTAGAATACTTATGAAGGAGAGTGAGAGCTTGGGTTATGATTTTGTTGGTAACAGTGGGGAAGGTAGTTAGTTATTAGCATAAACTAGGCATGCTGAAGAGGCAGAGGCAGATGGATCTCTGTGCTCGAGGTCAGCCATGGAGGACTGCTTGTGAGATACTGTGTCTCACCAAACAAAACCAAATGTCCAAAACAAAGCAACAAGGGAACAGAATGAAGAGGCAAACCATGAACAAGAATCTCAGATAGAGTGGGCTTGGGAACCTTACACATTCACTTGCTGTATTTTAATGTTGTTTACTGATTATTTGGAGTAGAGATTAAAGACTAACCAGGAGCTTTTTATAGTGAGCACTAGAGATGAATTACTTTACCTTATGCCTTGGAAAGGGGTTGAATTGATGTTGTAGGCATGAGAAGACGCTGAATTGTAAATGAGTGTAGAGAATACTTTTTTCATTACCTGCTTATCATCATTAATAACATTGATAGGTAATAAAAGTACAAGTTATTAAAATTGTTCTTAAAACTTTAATTTTCTTTCTTTAGAATACTGGAAGACTTTAAGTCATTTATCCCAAATTTGGATTCTGTCAGCTAGGCATAAAACACAGTGAAGACACTGTGATATAGTTGTGAATATGGCAAACCCCCAGGCCCTATTCCCATGATTATGCTGTCTTGGGATGGGAAATAATTTCTCTTAGTAAATTAATCATTTTGTTTAAAGAACAGAATGTGTAGAATTTTTGACTCCCAAGAACTTTAATGTATTAAAACTCATTTTCCTATGAAATGATAATGACTATATTTTATTTATACTTATTTTAGAATTTTTATGAAATGTGTGTGTGTGTGTGTTTGTGTGTCTGTGTGTGTATGTCTGTGTCTGTGTGATATAGATATATGTGCACAGATGAGAGTGCTGTGCATAGAGGTAAGAGCAGGATACTAGGTGCTGTCTTAGTTAGGATTTTACTTCTGTGAACAGTCACTATGACCGAGGTAACTCTTATAAGGACAACTTTTAATTGGGGCTGGTTTGCAAGTTCAGAGGTTCAGTCCATTATCATCAAGGTGGGAGTATGGCAGTGTCCATGCAGGCACAATACAGGAGTTGCTGAAAGTCCTACATTTTTTATCTGAAGGCTACTATGAAAAGACTGATTTCTAGGTAGGTAGGATTGAGGGTATTAAAACCCACTCCCAGAGAGACACACCTTTTCCAACAAGGCCACACTTCTTAAATGTGCCACTCCCTGGGCCCAGCATATTTAAAACATCACAGGTATCATGCTTAAATCATTTTCAACCTAATTCTCTTGAGTCACAATCTTTCACTGAATCTGGAGTGTGCCATCATTTTCCTGCGTCTTTCCAGTTACTGGGAATATAGGTGCATGTGGCCACATGGCTTTTACATTGATTCTGGGAATTCAAACTCGTCTTTATACCTGAACGAACATCAAGCACTCTTTTTCTTGAGCAGCTGTCTTCCTGGCCTTATAAAATGCTTTGTGATTCTTGCTATGAACATTGTCATGGTCTATTAAAATTCTGAAATCTAGAGTTGTGCAGAGTCATTATTTCAGTCCTTCTTGGTTGTCAGGCAAGACTCCTGTTTGAAAAACAGGATTTTGAATCCTTATTATCTAGTATAATTTATTTTATATGATAGAGCTCCCAAAAACTGAAAAACATGTCTGGAGGTAGGATGGTAGAGATAATACTTTAGAAAATATATAAGCATTATTTGTAATATGTAATATCTGGATTACAGATTTGTTTTAAATTAGCTCAAATAAAGTGTGTTAAGATATTTCATTATATGAGAGGAGTAGGTAAAGGTATCTAAATATTTTTCTTTTGTATAAAGTTGTGTATTATTTTTTAACAATAGAAAATGAATAACATTTAGTATAGCACTTAAATATCAGAACAAATTAATATCAGTCACTTTCTGAGGACAACTTTGAGAAATGTCTACCAAAGATCCATGAATCGAGCAGGTGACACCACATTTTCGGGCCAATACTAGGTGATGATTATAAGGATGAAATAATTGCATAAGTAGCCCAGTTGTATTCTATTCCATTTCTTCCTAATTTTTAACCATTTTAGGATGTTCAGTATGAGTAAATACTTCTTTTTTAAGATTTATTTATTATATATATATATATATGAATATGAATATGAGTACACTGTAGCTGTACAGATGGTTGTGAGCATTAGAGATCAGGCAATTGTGGGAATTGAACTCTGGTTCTGCTCACTCTAGCCTAAAGATTTATTTATTATTATATGTAAGTACACTATAGCTGTCTTAAGACACACCAGAAGAGGGCGTTAGATCTCATTACGGATGGTTGTGAGCCACCATGTGATTGCTAGGATTTGAACTCGGGAACTTTGGAAGAGCAGTCAGTGCTCTTAACCGCTGAGCCATATCTCCAGCCCAAGTAGATAACTTCTTAAGCATTCATCCAAAGTGCTAAATTCTGCTTTCTTTTTCTTACTCCACTATTATAGTTTTAATATAAACCATCACACTTGCTTTGAAGGGACCTTGGCTTAAAGGTTTTATTTATTGTAAGTAGCACTCTGAAGCTTAGCTGGTACTATCTAACCCATGGTGACCTTGTCCTCCCAGTAAGTCCCCTGTCTCAGTTTCCTAAGTATTGGAATTCCAGGCTTGTTCCATCATATATGGCCTTTGTCTTGTTCTTTCAAGTCTGTTATAGCAGGTTTTCCTTGTAACTATGTGTTTCTAATTATAAATTGTTTTAGACTTGGATATTGAGTAAAAACAGAATGTGGCAAATAGTTTTAGAATGCTTTTGGGCTCAATACTACATACAGATTTGCTTTGTCATTTTTCCATCTTGTGGGAGCTTGTATTGTCTATAACATAATTAATTTTTGCTTATATGAGGATAATGTGAATATAATTTAATATCCTTTAGTCCTGTCTAGTAGTTCAAGAACCTGAAAGTCTGTGTATTTTTCTTATCTTTCTGAATCTTTTTGTCAGCACAGGGTCAAAGATGTTCTGTTTTAAAGAAACTCTTTTACTACCCAGCCTTGAAAATGAGAGTGATGCCAGGGAACTATGGAGCAATTAAGAGAAGATCCCCAAAGTTTAAAAGATCCAGGATATGCTATTACCCCCTATTAAGCAGAACAGATATTGTTACATTCCCAAAAATTCCTAGAGGAAACTCAGCATCTGCCAATGCTTTTTTTTTCCCCAACATAAACCGATGCTGAAGTTGCCTGTACTGTGTGTGGTTGCTACAGTCATAGTGAAAACTATAAAGTGTTAATAAGAGAGGAACAACAGCGTCCCTCTTTTAGGTATAGTAATGCTATACTCTCATACACAGGGAAACAGCATATCAGGGACAGCTTGTCTTTTCTCAGGTCTCCTGTGCTTAATCTGTGAATTCCCGTGACTGTCTACTAGGCACTTAAAGGCCTGAAAGTAAACTCTCCATTCTATTTTATGTCATGCATTATATAAAAGCAGGGTTACCACCTGTACTAAAAATGGCAATCAGCCATGCTAATGCACTGTTTTATTCTAAAGGTAAAATGTCATCGGAGAGGAATGCCCATTTCCCACTGCCACCAGCCCACTTGATTGTGTTTACTGTCATTGGAGGTGGCCAAAGTGTGCTAGGAGTTTAAAGGAAACTAGATTTTTACCCCAGTATAATAGGAAAGTTACATTTTATAAATGTTAGTATGACAAAATCAAATATATTTAAGTGATTTTAGCTTATAGGTACTTTTACCAAGATTTCAAGAAAAGTTATATGACTTTCAAAATTCGTATAACAGGATACTATCCACATGTACAAATACAAATGTACATGTATAAATTTTTGGGTTTTGGTTTTTGGTTTTTTTTTAAAGCATAGTGGGCCTAAATGAGATATGAAAAATCTGAAAGCATTGCCCTTTTGAATTCTATCTAATGCCATGTAAATTGTCAGCATGACACCAGGAGATATGCTGTCCTATTTGGAACTAATACTGTTTAAAAACTTGATATTTTAAATTTTGGTATTTTAATATATTAAATCTTTTGTTGCTCAGCCATAATTTTCCTTTGATATATAAGTATAATTTTTTTTTTTTTTTTTTTTTTTTTTTTTGGTTTTTCGAGACAGGGTTTCTCTGTGTAGCCCTGGCTGTCCTGGAATTCACTTTGTAGACCAAGCTGGCCTCGAACTCAGAAATCCACCTGTCTCTGCTTCCCAAGTGCTGGGATTAAAGGCGTGCACCACCACCGCCCAGCTCAGTATAATATTTTTTGATGCTTAGCCCAAAAGAGTTAAAAAAAAAAAAACCCATTTCGTAAATGTGGTAAAATTTTAAGTGTTTTTATGATAATTGTAACAGTGTAGTACATTCCTTAAACATTTAATTAAGAATACATTGTAGTCAATACCTTGACAATAGCAGAATGTACTCTTATGTGTTGAACCATTGAAGTAACAAATTATTTTATAGTTTATACGTCTTTTAAGTGTTTCAAATCTCGTTTCTAGTCTATAGAGAGCTACAGACTGGTGGTTGCGAACTGAAAAATGGAATACTATAGTGTCTATACTATGATCAGAGTAGATCATGATAGCTTCTTGCCTTTTCAGATTAGAGAGAGTCAGTCATACAAGGTACCTCTCCTCTTTGATTAGTGAAGATTTTGATCCTGGTAAATGAGGAATGGAAGTGTCTAGGAAAACAAAATCATACACAGTAAAACTGGTTCATGAAAGAAAATTTCTCTTGCTGTTTCCATCTCCATTTCTACAATTTGTCTCTTACTCAAGCACCATCATTTTCTTTAGTCTCATAATCACCCTAGTTTTGAATCTTTCCTTGCTTTTTCTATTGACTTATAATTGATTTTTATAACCTTAAATGTTTATAGTAAGTATATTATTTAACAAGATTGTCTTCTATGAATTAAAAATAAATAGTAATCTCCAACTCTTTGGAAGGGGGCTGTAGATATAAAGTAACTAAAAATACAGCCCCGTTTGGGAGGAAGCGAAACATTGACTAGTTCTGTTGGCTAGTTGTACTGGAGGCTGATCCTCAGGCCTGCGCCTGTGAGTGGGTCCTTTCTGTCCCTGTTTCTTTCCGTGTATCCTCTTCTGTTTGTTTCTTTGAATGTATCCTTTTCTGTTTTTGAAATTCTACCAAGCAAAATGGTTTGCTTTAAAAGGAAGTAAAGTGGTACACTGAGACTTATTCAGTCTGTCAGAAAAATTTCAGCTTATGGATTTTTACATCTACTAGCCCTGAGTTTCTGCCAAAGGAAACTATTCTAAAAACTTCTTTTTCAGCTTCAGGATTATTGTGGAATAGCAGATCATTTAAAAAAGAATATAAATACTAGGTTCCCTGCTCAGCATATGTATTATAGAACTAAACACTTCCTCATCTTGTGCATGTTAGAACAGGAAGGCGCTAGAGAATTTTTTTATGATATTTTAAATATAATTTGTGTTAAAATCAGATCTGTCTTGTCATAGAGGAGGACTATATCCTCAGAAGTTGGAACTATCAATGTTAGAGCCATGTATTGGGCAGTGTTTTATAATTTACCCGGGTTATTTTATTCAATCTATTTTATAGATTAAAAATTCAGTCAACAAGAAAAATTTTCCCAGTATCACAGTTAGTGTACAACTGATCCTAATCCGGGTATTTTTACTTTGAAGATTGTAAAAAGGGTTGTGCAAATCATCCCAAGAGCTGAGCTTAAACCATTTAGAATTTAAGTAGAAACTTTGTATTCAAGATGACCAACCAGTGATTCTTCCAGAGACACATCATTTTGGCAGGCTTGGTGTTTTGTTTTGTTTTGTTTTGTTTTGGTAGAGATTTTAGAATTGTGGTAGAGATTTCATATTTCATCTCTGTGCAAGCTTAATGTGTATCCTTAGTTTCTCATTTTACATATAGGGTAATAGTTCTAAGCTGACTGCTGAGCTATGATAGCACACTTGAAGTCAGGAGAGTAATGTGTGACACAATAGGACTCAGATGTTAGTTGCTGCTGCTGCTGCAGTTGACAGTAAAGTCAAATTATTTTGGGTACTTTGTTTGCTACTTTTATTAAATTTAAATGTCCAAAAGAAAATAAATGAACAAGAAAATAGTTGTAGTATCTTTAGAGGTATCTGCAAATTACAGTCCTGAGAATTTTGCTATTAATATTGAAATTTCCTGTTTGAAATTTTAGCTACTTATTATTGTGAAATTTTATATGGAAAATGGTCTTGTCTATGCCTCTTTAAACAAGTTATTGTATAACTGAATTTTATTTGTTTGATGCATGGGATTTAAGCCATTTTTCTCACATGTCTGCATTGTTTTTATTTATATTTTATCTTAACTTTTCATTCTTACCAGCAGAAACATTAGGAATCACCATCTTATTTTCCTTAGTTCAGTTTTGCATAATTCTCTTTAACATTCTGAAAATTTCTTTCTCCTGTGCCATTTTGATACCCTTACTAATTTTTTAACTCTTATAAGTATTGGTACCTATGTAAAATACTTGATATTCTGTATTATTTTAGGTGGCTATTTTTTTTTTCATTTTTGTCCCTAAAATTTATCTATGAAATGGACAGACTAATAAATGATTTCTCTCATACTTCATTAATAAAATATAAAGTACTTAGGAATATGACACATTGTCCGAACTTTTTTTATAAGTGGTAATGTCAAATTGTAGGTCCTCCTGCTTGTGCAGGGATGTGGGATTGTGGTTATGTGTGGTGTATATGTACAACAGCAGATACTTTGCACACTGTCTACTCAACTCCACACCTATGGAATTTTACTAATACTGTACAAATGATAGGAATAGTTCCATTAATAAAGGAAGCATTTTGATGCAGACTTTCACTTGTTTCTTAGCTATTAGTACTGTACGAAGAACCTGAAAAATATCATGTGACTTCCCCCTTCCAACCCTCCACCCCCACAAATGCTCGACTCCAGGGAATGCACACTATAATTTTATTTCATTAGAAGAAATCTATCTCAAGACGTCATAGATTTATTTGAATTTGTTTTATTTTAATTAAATGTAATTACATAATTTCTCTCTTAAATGTCCAACTTCCAACTCCCAACATGTACCCTTCCTCTAGCCTCTCCCACAAGCTCCCTCCCTCTCAAATTCATGGCCTTTTTTCATCATCATCATCATCATCATTATTATTATTATTTTACACTTCACATTTTATTCCCCTACCAGTCCATCCTTCAACTGTTCAAAATCCCATACCTCCTCCCCAACCCCTAGTTTCCACGAGGATGTCCCCACCCCTGCAAATTCATGCCTTTTAAAGAAGTTATTGTAGTTACACATGTGTGTCTATAACTACAGTCTGTTGAGTTTGTTTAGTGTTGATTGATGTAATTGCTTATTCACTACCAAGAGTCCCAAAGAGGGCTGGAGAGATGGCTCAGGGCTTAAGAGCACTGACTGCTCTTCTGAAGGTCCTGAGTTCAAATCCCAGCAACCACATGGTGGCTCACAACCATCTGTAAAGAGATCTGACGCCCTCTTCTGGTGTGTCTGAAGACAACTACAGTGTACTTAGATATAATGATAATAAATTAGTAAATAAATAAAGTTCCAAAGCGTTCTTTATAATGCCAGGAAAGATTTTCAGCTACGTGATTGAACACACAGAACCTTTCTTGATGTGTATGTTTGAGGAGTTGGGAGGAGTAAATGGTCCTTTGATGTCTGATTAAGTGATTGGTATTAGGTGCTTACTATATCTTAGCATTGCATATAATATTACATTTCAATTTGACATCTCTGTACCATGTCACCTTTTCATAAAGAAACTGCTGCTTAGATAAGAATCACCTGCTCGGAGTCAATTTATTTGCTGGTTAATTAAAAATTCATACTCTAAAAATACTTCTTGTAACCTTTAGGATATTTCAGTGCTAGAGTAATTTATAGCTTTTGTTTAGTGAACCATTTAATTAATATCCTCAATGGCTTGGTTTTATTAGGGTAGAAAATAATATAAACATGCTTATTGTGGAAATGGAAGTAGACTGAGAATAACTATTATGCTGAATTATATTTTACAGATTTTAATAGTTGTATTTCTTTTTGTGGATTTTTAAATTTTAATTATTTTATTGTTGCTATTGTTTAAAGAAATGCCTCTTAGGCCACCCTGGCCTATACACATAGTGAATCTGCTTCAGCTTCGACTGTGCTGGGGGACTAAAGACATTTGTAAGCTGTATCAATTGCCCTACTTCCAGTTGTTGGTAGTTTTGTTTTAAGATGGTAGAGACACTAGTGATGAAATAAAGAAAATAAGAAGCTAGGGTTTCTAAAGGTTGTCTTGGAATTAAGTAGAAGTTGTAACCAAATGAAAAAACAGTGCAGAAAGTAGACTAGGTTTACTAGGACGGAGGAAACCACTATCAGGGTATGGAGTGTAGGAGAGGTTTACATTCATTCTATTCCTTGTTAGTTTCTTTTATCAGGCTTTGTCACGCCATTTGGGGTATGGAAACTGATCTAGAGATAGATAGTCCTCATTCACCTCTTTGGTAAAGGGAAAACTGAGTGATTGTAAGGTAATTGTCCAAGAGCACATGACTACTGAGTGCTGTAACAGAGTCTGTTAACTGTAGCCCATCCAGTGCGTGCTGTTTCCCCCAGTATTGAAAATCTTTTTCTTCAAGTTTGAAACCTTACTAACCTATTTGGAAATGGAAATAAATCGATGTGCTAACTGACCTTATGATTATTCCCATTTGATAACATTTTTTGATGTGTATGCTTGAGGAGCTACGAGGAATAAAGGTTTATTCCTCAATAAAGTCATGTCTGATTAAATGATTTGCATTAGATGTTTACTTACAATTATAAATGATACATTTTAGATCAACTCTGTTACTAAAATAGTCTAAGTACTGAAATTGTATTCTTCATTTTGCAGTAGCATTATTGATTCTACAGAATACAGTCAACCTCCAGGTTTCAGTGGGACCTCTCAGGTAAGGGATATATTTAACAGTATGTATTAGTGGATGCTATGAGTGTAATAATCTATGTTGTAAAATAATAGGTTAGTTTACTAAAATATCTTTGATAATGGCATAACCCTTTTTAGTAGGGCTTGTTTCTTGTACATAACAGAATTACTTATTTATTTGTTTTTCAATGGTAGTAATTTTATAAAGTGTTTGTACCCTTGTTGATTAATATCAGACCTTAAGAGGGAGAAAATGTTGTCAGGAATTGTTTGTCTCGAGAGATATGAAAGGTATAATTATTGATAATTACACATTATATTAAAGCATTAATCTTTTCTTATAGTTTCATGGACTAGAGACTCCTCTAGAAACCCCCTATCCCACCCTCCCTCCCCCTGCCTCTATGAGGGTGCTCACCCATCTGCCCACCCATTCTGCCTCCCTGCCCTGACATTCCCCTACACTGGGACACTGAGCATTCCCTGTACCAAGGGCCTCTCCTCCTATTGGTGTCCGACAAAGCCCTCTGCTACATATGCAGCTGAAGCCATGGTAGTTCCATGTGTGCTCTTTGGCTGGTAGTTTAGTCCCTGGGAGCTCTGGGGGAGTCTGGTTGGTTGATGTGGTTGTTCTTCCTATGGGTTGCAAACCCCTTCAGCTCCTTCAGTCCTTTCTCTAACTCCTCCATTAGTGACCCCATGCTTAGTCCAATGGTTGGCTGCAAGCATCCCTCTCTGTATTTGCCAGACTCTGAAAGAGCCTCTCAGGAGACAGCTATATCAGCAGGCACTTCTTGGCATCCGCAATAGTGCCTGGGTTTGGTGTCTGTAGATGTGATGGGTCCCCAGGTAGGGCAGTCTCTGGATGGCCTTTCCTTCAGTCTCTGCTTTACACTTTGTCTTCGTATTTCCTCCTGTGAGTATTCTGTTTTCCCTTCTAAGAAGGACTGAGGCATCCACACTTTGATCTTCCTACTTCTGGAGCTTCACGTGGTCTGTGAATAATATAATATAATATTCTGTCCCAAGTACGAATGACCAGGCCTCTGGATAAAGATGTTCTTTTGAGGAAGCAGTTACATAAACTTTTTATGTCACAGAACAAAAGAATGCCAGGAATTAATGCATGTACTAAATAACATAGGACATCAGATCAGTATAGCAAATCTAGAAAACATCTGCAAATAGGTTCACATTGCTTTATTGTAAGTTTCTTAGCTTTGAGTTTGGGGAAAACAACCCATCCGGTAAGCTCATGACAGTGGAACATGTTCTAAGCAAGATACTGTAGGTGAGAGAACTAAATGTCTATTAAAGTGATTAAATAAAAATATAATTTTATTTAATTATATAAGATAATTTTTACTTTAAATTTGCCAAATTTCAACTTTCCGTAGTCATAGAATTGTAAGCAATAAGTCTTCAAAATTAAATGTGTGCTCCCCTCACCTAGGAATTCTATTTTATATTCCCATTATTTAATATTACTTACTGTACACAATTACCTATGGTATACATTTATACAATTGTCAGCACAAGAGGTTTGTTAGTAACTATCATTGGTCAAGCATGGGAGCTATGTGATAGAGTATTACAACAGTAGAAGCTCATCTGCTGTTAGCTTTATGGAACCATTATGGATCATACATTCTCAGTTATCTCATGGCTGTTCTTATATTGCATTGCTCGATTTGTGCTCCTGCTCGTGTGTGTGTGTGTGTGTGTGTGTGTGTGTGTGTGTGTGTGTGTGTGGTCTGTCTGTCTGCCTGCCTGCCTGTCTTGTCTGTCTATAGGTTCAAGGGTAGTCAGAGAAGAAAATAGACAAATTGAGTTGGTAGTCATATATATATATATATATATATATATATTAACTCCTAGGAGAATTTGATTTGAAAATCACACACATAAGAATTCTAAGAAATCATTTGAAATATTACATAAAGATGAGATCCTAGGACCATAGATAAGGCTCAATAATTAGGAACATGTGGTGTTCTTGCAGAGGGCCTGATTTCAGTTCCCAGCACTGGTGACTCACAGCTGCTTGTTCCTCCAGTTGTAGAGGTTCTAGTGAGCTTTTCTGGCCTTAATAGATAGTGGTATATGCTCTTGCAGACACATACATCATAAGAAAAATGGAGGCAGAGGCAGGCGGATTTCTGAGTGCGAGGCCAGCCTGGTCTACAGAATGAGTTCCAGGACAGCCAGGGCTACACAGAGAAACCCTGTCTCAAAAAAAAAACAAAATCAAAACAAAACAAAACAAAACAAAAACAAAAGAAATCATAAGAAAAATAAATCTTTTTAAAAAGGGATTATAAGATGGACATGGTGGCATACGCCTTTAATCCTAGCACTTGGGAGGCAGAGGCAGGTGGATTTCTGAGTTCCAGGCCAGCCTGGTCTACAGAGTGAGTTGGAACAGCCAGGGCTATACAGAGAAACCGTGTCTCGAAAAACCAGAAAAGGGGGGGGGGGGGCNGTATTCTAGTAAATTCTGAAACATAAACATGCCCAGCCATAGTAAAATAATTAAGAATGTTATCCTACAGTTAAAGAGTGAATTGTTATACTGTTCAAAAAAATAATAGGTGAGTTAAAAATTTAAAATGCTTGCACGTATAACTTTTATATAGTGTAGGTATATTATACTTCTAAATTTTTATAATTTTCAGTTAGTTTTGCTTTATAAATTTTGATCTTACACTTAGATTTCAGTAGTCATTTTCTTAATGCGTCTCTCTCTCTCTCTCTCTCTCTCTCTNTGTGTGTGTGTGTGTGTGTGTGTGTGTGTGTGTGTGTCTGTCTGTCTGTCTGTCTGTCTGAGAACTGTTATTCAGGCTGTCGTGAAATTCACTGTTGCAGCTCAGTCTGGCCTCAGATTCAGAGCAGTTCTAACTTCAGCTTCCTAACTGCTAGGATTACAAGCATGAGACAGCATTTCTGATAATAATGACCTTTATAGGTCAAGAAAACAAAACCAAAGAAAAACCAAACAAATAAACAAACAAACCAAAAACTAGCTAATGGTCCAGTACTGGCTCAGGATCACTGTTAAGTTTATTGTATATTTTTCCCTTTTCCTGTCAACTAGCACTTAGGTATCTTTTTAAGGTGCATCTTAATTCTCACAGGACTCCACCTCTAGCTCCCTTGTGGTTCTTCATTGTTGTACTCCTTGTTCTTCAGTGTTTGGTAAAGTTTTCCAATTTGTTTTATCCTTTGAGCTTTAGTATTATCCTACTTATCCTACTTAGATTCATAAAGAAGTCCAGGGAGGTGGGGAGAGTCAGGCATATTGTTTAGTGTTAATCCTGCTTGAGGCCCTGGATTTGCTCCTTGACTGCAACCCCACTTCACACCCAGTTCCCCTACCTCTAAAATTGCATCAGTCTCATACCTCTTAGTTTAGCACCTTGGAAACTAAAGCTGAGAACTGTGTGTATGAAGCCAGCCATGTTCACTTATTAAGACCCCATCTGCTGCCCACCCACTGTCCCCCAAAATGGAAGAATCTTCCTCCTGATATTTTTATTGGAACTGCCTTTAGTTTAGAAACTATTCTAGGGAGAGCTCATATCTTTATGATATGGAGTTAAGATGCTCATGTTTTTGCATATTTATTGCTAAGAGGTGTTTAAATATTGAGTTTTTCCATTTAAAAATTACACTTAATTTGAGCTTACCATGGACTAAGATATAGTTACAAAAAATATATTGTGTCTCTTAATAGAGGGCTAGAGATTTGATTCCAGAAAACTTTGCTATAGAGTAGTAGTTCATAGAAGAGGTAATTATTTCTTTAGGTGGTTGTTGTGGTGCCGACAAAATCACTATAAGGATTTGAATTGGATATTTTTAAAGGACATTGAGGGGTAGAAAACTACATTTATATATTTAATATATATTGTAGCTTAGCTGATGGACTTCTCCCATTTCTTCTTTCCATCTTCTAGTCCACGTAATTAAAATTAAGTTACTTCAAGGGTTTTTGTTTTGTTTTATTTATTTTTCTCTTATCAGTAATGTTCATTATTTCTGTCTTTCATCTCATAACTTTTTTTTAAACTTATACTTGTTGTTTTTTTACTTTTCTCTCTCTCTCTTTTTTTTTTTTTTTTAACCTTTTGGAGACAAGGTCTCCTTTAGCCCAGAATGGCCCCTAAACTGGTTGTAGAACCAAGGTTGACTTGGAACAGCTGATCTCCTGCCTCCGCCTTCTCTGAGTACTGAGTTTACAGGTCTCTGGGCACTGCCAGTTTTATGTGGTGCTGAGGATGGAAGCCAGGGCTTTGTGCATGCTAGGCATGCTCTTCAGAAAGCCCGAATGGCCTTTACATTACTTTCAGAAGATTTTTCCCCATTTTTACTTGAAAAGAAAAATTGGAAAGTATTATCTGAGAATTTTAGTTTTTCACCATTTGTTTTTATTTTAATATATTGTTCATTTTAAAATACACAAGTAAGCATTTGGCTATTCTGTATGAGAGTGTGAATTATGCTGAGTTACAAGTGTCTTTTCTTATCATCTTAGACAAAGAAACAGCCTTGGTATAACAGCACATTAGCATCAAGACGAAAGCGACTCACTGCTCATTTTGAAGACTTAGAGCAGTGTTATTTTTCTACAAGGATGTCTCGTATCTCAGGTACATGTTCAGGATTCCTCCTAAAATGTCTGAAAATCATCCTTCAGCTGTATTTCCAGGTTCATATGCTAATTTATGGAACATTCTAATTGCAAAGTGTATATTTTTGGAAGTCTCATCAGTAGTGTATAGGCTTCTAGATATCTTGAAGAATGCTGTTTCCTACTGGTATCTCTATTCCTCATTCCAGAATGTTTTATAGTTCCAGAGCAAGCTATATAAAGTTTCAAAAATAACCATGAGTATATAAGCTCCATTTAGTTAGCTCCTATTCAGCATTAATATGTTTTAAGAACCGTTCTTTATGCTAAAGGTAAAAAGATGGAAGAATTAATCTTAATTATCATAAATGGGATGTTATAAATCTGTAGGCAAAAGCAACAGGTAACTAATAATTCTGTGTGCTTTATACATGTGGAATATCCACTGAGTGTGAAAAATCTAGGCCAAAGTGAAAATGAAAAGATATAAGTGAATGTTCTGTGTGTGTACTTAAAGAGATTGTATTTAAGCCAGCCTAGTATAAATTAACTTTAAAAAATAAGAAACATTCAAAATAGAACTAATACCATGTGATCTCATGGGTATGATAGGATAAGATATTTTAAATTTTAGAGAAGCGATAAGACTGTTGGTCAACCCTTCTCAACATCTTTACTCATCTTTGAAGGTTGGATACTAGTAGCAAACCTACACGTGTTCAAAGAATTAATTATAGGTGAGGGTTGCTTCCTGAGGACCCAAGTTCAGTTTCCAATACTCACATCAGTAGACTGTGTATAACCCCAGCATCACAGGGTGTGACTCCTCCTTCTGGCCTCTGTTGGGCTCCTGCACACGCATGGTATACACACACACACACACACACACACACACACACACACACACACACAGAGTCAAACAAATATTTAATAGTTAGAGGCAAGGTGTATAGAATACAGTACTGATTTCATTAGTAGTATATATGCTGTAAATGAAAATCATTAAGGGGAAATTTGGCAGTATATTACTTATTAAAAACTGAATCCTGAATTCCTCCCAAGTGAACATGTTTATATTATATTGTATAAACTCTGTGTGTATGTGTGTGTTCATTTTGTTTACATTTTTTGATAAATTTGCCTCATAATTGGTGATGGAAAAAATATTACTTTATGTAGGCTGAGAATGTGTCTCAGTTGATAGTGTGCTTACCTATCAGTAGAATTTGATCCCCCATAGTATATTAAAAAAGGAAAAAGAAGCATGGTGTGATTACCTGAAATGCTAGTTTGAAATGCAGCAAGATTAGAAGTGCAAGGTTATCCTTCTCTACATTGTAAGTTGGTGGCCAGCCTAGACACACACATTTAGGAAAATGCTAAAATTTGTCTTAAGCATATTTGATTTGAGGTTAAGATGTGCTTTTTTTTTTTTTTTTTGGCTGGGCGTGGTGGTGCACGCCTTTAATCCCAGCACTTGGGAGGCAGAGGCAGGCATATTTCTGAGTTTGAGGCCAACCTGGTCTACAGAGTGAGTTCCAGGACAGCCAGGGCTATACAGAGAAACCCTGTCTTGAAACCCCCTCTCCACCCCCCCAAAAAAAAAGATGGGATTTTTTTTTTTTTTTTTTTTTTTTGATGGATGAAAATGTTGCATTCACTACCAAGGGTTTAAATCCTTTATCAAATGTCTATAATAGTTTATGAATATAGACTACAGTAAGGAGTGGTTAAATAGTAGTTTGACTTCTTATTTTAATGGGTAGGTAATTCCTGTTGATTCCTTTACGTATTACTTGCTATTTTTATGCTGAGCACACGATAGGGTAGTACTGAGTAATTTCTTCTCTTTTTTTTTTTTTTTCTCTTTTCTTTTTTTTTTTTTTGAGTAATTTCTTTAAAGTAGAGATAACAAAGAGTTTGACATAGAACCATCTTTATGTCACTGGCAACAAAGATATGCCTGATGTGAGTAGTAAGAGGGAATACTGAATAATTTGCTCTGGAAGATGCAGATTTACTGGAACGGAGACTAGTAAGCTCACACCAGAAGCAAATTAGATACTTTTTTTTTTTAATTAGTGTCTATATCGTGCTTAAAGCATGTTGTCTCTGGTTTTTAGAAATCTTAAGTTTTGCTGGACTTGCACCTTGGCTTCCCATAACTGTGCTACTAAATATGAGGTTCTTTTAACACGAGGAAACCTAAACTTATCTAGTGATTGATACAGTATTGATTGCACTTCATCATTTTACACCTCTGCCTGGCTTTGCAGTTTAAAAAATGACAGATGATTATTAGAAAATCAATGTCTTGACTTCTTAATTATAATTTCAAAAGGATGTAATGAAGTCATTAAGAAAAAGAAAAGGTATTGAAAACACTTCTCTAAACTAACCTGTAATTAAGATGGAGAGGTGGCATGCCAACAGATTTATATGGATGTTGATCATAACACAGCTGAACTGACAGAATCCAAGCCTTCTTTATAGCCAGATAGGAATGGCAATTGGTATACATTTAGATGCTAAAATAAGTACCTTTTTTTGTTTTACATGTATAAATGTTTGGGTACATGAATCTCTGTACCACATATGTGCCTGGTATCTATGGAGGTCAGAAGAGGGCACCAGATTCTATGTAACTGGAATTATAGATGGTTGTAAACAGAACCCAGGTCATTTGTAGCCAGTGCTTTTAATATCTGAGCCATTTCCAGCTAGGAGTGCACTTACACTAGAAACAAATGGTCTTCAGCAGTCTTAAATTAAAATTTTTTCTGAATGAGTAAAGGACTTGTCATGCCAGTACTTATTATCTTAAATAACACATAGTAGAAGGATTGCAAATGAAGATACACAGTTTCAGTTACCATATCCACAACACTGCAGTAGTTACTTTTGGTGGCTGCCTACCCCTGTAACTCACGTTTTATTTATAGTCTATTGAACTTTCTCAGTGTAATTTTTGTGGAATAGGAACTTATCTCCTTCGTAATAGTGCATGCTGGTTAGGTCTTTTTAGAATGAAAACACTACTAACTCGGACCCCTTTAATCCAGGTTGCTAGATGAATTTTGACTGCCTAAATCTGAGCATTTATGAAGTAGCTGACAGAATTTCTTTTTTTTTTATAGTTTTTTATTAGATATTTTCTTCATTTACATTTCAAATGCTATCCCGAAAATCCACTAACAGCACCACCCCCCCTCCTGCCCTGCTTTCCAACCCACCCACTCATGCTTCCTGGCCCTGGCATTCTCCTGTACTGGGGCATATAATCTTTGCAAGACCAAGGGCCTCTCCTCCCAGTGATGGCCGACTAGGTCATCCTCTGCTACATATGCAACTAGAGACACGAGCTCTGGGGGTACTGGTTAGCTCATATTGTTGTTCCTCCTATAAGGTTGCAGACCCCTTCAGTTCCTTGGGTACTTTCTCTAGCCAGAATTTATTTTCTTCAAAAAACTTCTTATTATAATTAGTAGATAAATTTTATCATACCAAGTAAGTTTTCAGATATTTTTTAAAAAATGGTTTGTGTCATCTAGTACTTTTTGTATTTTAATTTTATTATGCCCTATCATTTCTTCAAATAATATGTTTAAGTAGAATCGTGAAAAATTTATGATAGAAATGCCTTGTGCACATGGATGAGAAAAAATAAAGTTACAGAAAATACATTACAACAAATAATTAAAAATTTTAATATCTCTTAGGGTACTAATAATAATTGTATGTTGTAGTTTTTGTTTGTTTTGTGTTTTTAGCTCTTTGGGAAAAGTTTAAAATGCAGATTTCCAAATGCCTTGAAAAACTGAGTATTTTAATTGCACTTTACTTCAAGCATATATTAAAGAACAACTCTGTATTAAAGAATAGATAAGTTGACTGCTACTTGGTTCATTAATGTTACGATTTGAATCTAAGATGGCTTAACTTTAAATAGTTAAAGGGACCTTGTGTGATGTCATTCCTGTTGTCTTTGAGAATCACTAATTTATACATTGCAGTTTTGTACCTATGACTGAGAATAGGAATTAAAATAATTCAATTTTTTTTACCTAATATGTACTATATAATTTTACTTTGATCATAAATGTGGAATAAGTTTGCATCCTTCTAAACAAATTTTGTTAAACTAACAAATACCTAACCACATGTAGGTCTTCCTCCAGCAGTTACTATCAGTGTTAATGGTTGGAATCTGATTTTAGTGAACGATTTATGTTCATTAGGAGATTTCGTAATGTTTTATTTTCCCTTGAAATCAGTGCCAAAACTCGAGGAGATTGCCTTTATACTTTATTGGAATAGAAAGATATTTCAGTGAATTTCTAGACCATTTTTATTAATTAATTGGAGCATACTGCCTTTTTAAAAAATCTTCAAAAACACCTTTTATTTAAAAATAATCTTTTAATGTGAGGATATTATTCTTCGCTTCCTTTATAGTGTCATTCATTTAATTTCCTTCTTTCTGATACAGATGACAGTAGAACTGCAAGCCAGTTAGATGAATTTCAAGAATGCTTGTCCAAGTTTACTCGATACAACTCAGTAAGACCGTTGGCCACATTGTCTTATGCTAGTGATCTCTATAATGGTTCCAGTATAGTTTCTAGGTAAGTGTTTGGCACTGTTCTTACTGTGTTCTTTTATTAAAGTATAAGAAAACTTACTAAATTTGAGAAGCAGCTATAACATGTCATTGAGACTTGGGATTTGCAAGCTACATTGCCTTCCAGTTACTCAGCTAGCAAATTAGAATGCTCAGTAGTATCCATCTGACAGAAGGTGGCAGTTTCTCTTTCTATGGTATATCTGCTGTCTGGGTGTAATTATGGAAGGTGCTCTTTATGTCCTTCCTTCAATTTTGCAAGTCTGTATAGAACTGGTTTATTTCTTTCTGAATATTAATGTTTGATTCTCCAGTAAAGCTTTCCATGGAATATAAGAATATGATCAGAGTTCACTCTATAGTTTGTACAACTAGTATGCAGTAATAAAAACTATTAATTTGAGAGATAGCTGTAGGTAGTCTAAATAAAAATATACAAAGCAGGGCCTGACAGTGTATTTTTGAAACATTCTGGGGCTGGTGGTATAAAACAGTGAATGATTGCTTGTCGTAAAAGCAGAGGAGAACCTGAGTCTGATACGCAGATCCCATGTGAAATAAAGGCCAGGCATAGTAGTGCTTGCTTGTTATGCTCCTGCTGTTGAGGCAGATCTTGGAAGTACTGCCTTGTTGGCAGTTGTAGGCCTCAAAAGAAAGGTAGACAGCACTTGAGGAATGGCATCCAAAGTTGTCCTCTGACTTTTGCATGCAGATATGCTCATGTGCACACGTGTGCCTGTGCTTACAAACACACAAACTTCTCACTATATACAATTTTCCATTGCTTAAAATAATGAACATTGTAAAATCATCAGGCTGCATTACATTTAGCCTATTTTCAGTAGACATTCAAAGTGAATGAGTTACATTTAAATGTTTTAAATTACAATTTTATAAATTAAGTTCATGAACTTAATTGGTATGGTTAGCCGTTTTTATTTTTTCCCAATTATATCGAATTAACATTTCTTTTTTAAAATTTATTTATTTATTTATTATTATTTTCTTTATTTAAATTTCAAATGCTATCGCGAAAGTTCCCTATACTCCACCCCCGCCCCTGCTCCCCTACCCAACCAATCGCACTACTTAGCCCTGGCCTTCCCCTGTGCTGGGTCATATAAAGTTTACAAGACCAAGGAGTCTCTCTTCCCAATGATGGCCGATTAGGCCATCTTCTGCTACATATGCAGCTAGAGACACGAGCTCAGGGGGTACTGGTTAGTTCATATTGTTGTTGCACCTACAGGGTTGCATCCCCCTACAGCTCCCTGGGTACTTTCTCTAGCTCCTCCAGTCCAATTGCTGACTGTGAACATCCACTTCTGTGTTTGCCAGGCACTGGCATAGCCTCACAAGAGGCCGCTATATCAAGAGTCCCTTCAGCAGAATCTTGCTGGCATGTGAATTAGCATCTGGGTTTGGTGGCTGATGGTGGGATGGATTCCCAGATGGGGTAGTCTCTGGATAGTCCATCCTTTCATCTTAGCTCTAAGTTTTGTCTCTGTACCTATATCCTTTCATGGGTATTTTGTTCCTTATTTTAAGGAGGAATGAAGTATCCACATGATGGTCATCCTTCTTGGTTTTCTTGTGTTTTGCAAAATGTATCTCAAATTAACATTTCTTAATGAAATGTTGCCAAATTTTTAAATTTGTTATACCAGCAGAAGAAATGAATACTAATAGGTAGCAAGAAAGAAAGAAGGAGCTTTAAAACTTTTCATAATTTTAGTGACTCCTTTTCGTACTTTGAAGGATATTGGTAATTCATTCTAAGCTTTGATTTCTTCTAATGAAATAGGGTTAAAAAACACTGAAATGATGTTGGCCAGAACAAATTATTATTATTACCATGAAATTGCACAATATCTCTGTCCAATACCTTATTGCATTGAAACTAGATTTTCTGAAAAAACAAACAAACAAACAAACAAACAAAAACTAAACCAAATAAATCTCCTGTTTTCTTTGCTTGTGTGGCTATAATACCAGATCCATTAGTCCACAAGGTGGCAGCATTTATTTGTGCTATCTCTACTGTTACACAGTTGACAAGGTTGGAATTGGATGACTTTTCCAGATTTATTCTCCTGATTATTATATGGTCTTAATAACAACAACTTATGGAAAAACACTACTTTTTCCTTAAATATGGTAGTTTTGCCACATTTTAAAAAAAAGATTTATTGATTTATTATATATAAGTACACTGTAGCTTTCTTCAGACACTCCAGAAGAGGGAGTCAGATCTCATTATGGATGGTTATGAGCCACCATGTGGTTGCTGGGATTTGAACTTGGGACTTTTGGAAGAGCAGTCGGTGCTCTGAACCACTGAGCCATCTCTACAGCCCAGTTATACCACATTTTACAGGTTTTCTGTGCCATCAAAGAGGATTGGTTTGAAATAGCATATTTTAAACTATCTCAGTGTATAGTAATGCTACTTGCTTCATGAATTTCTGATTTGAATTTTATATCCCTGTACATAGTACAGTGGTTGTTAACCTTCTTAATATCATGACCCATTAATACAGTTCCTCATGTTGTGGTGACCTTGACCATACAGTAATAATAATTATTTATTATTATTATTATTATTATTATTATGCTACTTCATATTTAGGTTAAGATACTGTGGTCAATCCTATTTTATAGGAGAGGAAGTTGAAGTAAGGGGAAGTATGACTCAGCCAGGATCAACACACTGTGCTGTGGATGGAACTTAGATTTGAGTCGCACCCCCCCCCCCCCCTTTGCTGCACCTTTATGGTGCTCGGTTGCTCACATCAGGGCCTAGGAACTAAAGTTTCAAGTGAGATACTGGTAAAAATACAAAGTAGTGCGTTCTTTAGGTCCTTTATGCTCCTGTTTCTTCTCTAACTGGCACTTCATAGTGAATGTTTCAGAGTTTCAATTTAATATTTATACTGTGTGGTATTCAACTAGTCGCTAAAACTATTGAAATTGAACTTTGTTTTATAGTAGATGTTTACAAAGATTATTTTGATAACTGTCTTAGTCAGGGTTTCTATTTCTGCACAAACATAATGACCAAGAAGCAAGTTGGGGAGGAAAGGGTTTATTCCGCTTACATTTCCATACTGCTGTTAATCACCAAAGGATGTCAGGACTGGAACTCAAGCAGGTCAGAAAGCAGGAGCTGATGCAGAGGCCATGGAGGGATGTTCTTTACTGGCTTGCTTCCCCTGGCTTGCTCAGTCCACTCTCTTATAGAATCCAAGACTGCCAGCCCAGAGATGGCACCACCCACAAGGGAACCTCCCCCCTGATCACTAATTGAGAAAATGCCTTACAGCTGGATCTCATGGAGGCATTTCCCCAACTGAAGCTCCTTTCTCTGTGATAACTCCAGCTGTGTCAAGTTGACACAAAACTATCCAGTACAATAACCTTCAGTGTTCATCCAAAGTAAAATTGTAATGTATTGTTTATTGAAGAATGCTTCTGAGTTTTAAAATTTGCTTTGTAGATGTTGTGATTAGGATTTTATTGCTATGAAGAGACACCATGAGCAAGGCAGCTCTTATAAAGGAAAACATTTCATTGACACTGGCTTGTAGTTTCAGAGGTACAGTTTAATAGGGACTGGCGTAATTGCTGTCATGGGCCTGACCATGTTTTTGTTTGGAGTGTGGATTTTGGGACTTTGTAAAGCAGGGGAATACTTTAAGTGTGAATTGTTGGGCCCTACTAGTAGAAGCATGGAAGACACTGGTGCTGGGGGTGATTAGATCTTAGTAGGTCTGGCTCAAGAAATTTCAGAGGAGAAGAATTTTAGTATGTGACCTAGAGATTTTTGTGGAAGAATACGGCTAATTTTTCCTCTCATACGAAGAGGTGAAGAGATTTGGATTAATTTCATTTACAAAGGAAGTCTCAAAAAAAAAAAGTTCAGCATAGACTTTGTCAGCTTTACTTTCATGAAGAACATTTTGATCAAGCATAGCATGCTTAGAAAGGAAAAATAACAAAATATATGGTTGAAAGATTAAAGCCGCACCAGAGAGTAAACGGGAGCTAGATCCTGTGTTCAAGGATATTAAATGGCATTAAGGGCGTGGTGACTAAAAGGCAAGATCCCTCGCAGGTAATCATTGTTTGTGTGTTTGCAATGAACAAGGGATAGTTATATCATGTTATGCTTTATTTTGACCTGGTTATTGTTTTCGTTTGAACTTTTAATCTGGAAGGAACTACAATCTAGAAATGGAGGAGACCTCTGGGCTAGGCTCTTGAGGCTTAGTCACCATGAACATCTCAGGCCCAGGAACGGTGGTACATGCCTTTAATTCCAAGGTCAGAGTCAAGCAAATACCTTGAGTTGAAGGCCAGCCTGGGACTGAGCAAGACCCAGCTATAGAAAAACTTACTTAGTACACACCTTTGATCCCATCACTCAGGAGACTGAGGCATTTAGATCTCTTGAGTTTAAGGTCAGTCTACAGAGCAAGTTCTAGGACAGCCAAACTTAGGCAGTGAAAGATTTGAAAAACAGAAAGCTGGTGATTATATAATAAAACAAGATGGTGGTGGAGTGAGGACATGTTCCAATCCCATGAAGCAGCAGAACTCAGCAGCATCAGCCATGTGACTCTGGCTTCAGAGTCAAGAGTAGAAGGAGTTATTGGGATAATAGATGCTGATTAGGTCAAGATGAGAAATTAGTAGTGATTAAGAAGAGACCAGTATCACTGAGGTGGAGTCTTCTGAGAAGTGTTTTCTGAGAGCTCAAAGAAGCTGTGTTCCAGAGATAAGCCAAGGTTATATCTGCTGCAGCTGGACTTGGTGATGTACAAGAATCATCCAGGTGGTACTGGTTTTGATGGCATGAAGGGGTCATGGAAAGTAGCTGAGTCTTGGCACTGTGAGAGGCCAGGGAAGACCATTGGTGAGGATGCAGTCTCAGTTGCAGTTGACAGTCCAGGAAGGGATCATGCAAAGGAGTTGAGGCTTGCCACCATGAAGGGAGCCTATGAGAGGCTATTGGTGAAGCCTGGTTGCAGTGGAAGATTACAGCAAATTGGAGATGGAAGTACCATGTCATGATCACCAAGAATACTAGCATTAGTGGAGTGGAGTCAACCAGAGCCTAGAGTGCTCAGAGCTGGAGAAGTGACCCAAGCCCTTTGGAGAAGCCTGGAAGATCATGTGTGGAACATAGACATTGGAACAAGAAGCTGTAAAGTTGAAGTTGCCTTAGATACCTCAAGATTTTAGAGATGCCAGTGCCATGGAATACCTGCTAGGGAAAGCTGCTGACAGGGAGTGGAATAGCCCAAGAGAAAGATTTGTGTTGCAGTCAACAAAGCTGAAAGGAGTGGGACATAAGACATGGAGATGCAGAGTTTGGAATTTGCCCAGCTCATTTTTTGGTCTTGTTTTTGGTCCAGTATTTCCTCACTATGGCATTTTGGAATGGTAGTGTATATCCTGTGATGTTTGAAGTATGGTATCTGTTACTGATTTTGCTTTTATATGAAATTACTCGTTAAGTGATTCCAATCTTAAGTGACTCTCAGAAGAGACTTTGGACGTTTAACATTGTTGAGACTGCTATAGGCTATGGGGACTTTTGAAATTGGATGAAATGTAATTTGCATTATGCTACGGCTAGGTATGGCCCCTGTAACTTACATGTTTGAACAAACCTATGGGGGCCAGGGAGTGGAATGTGATGGTTTGAATATGCTTGGCCCCATGGGAAGTAGCACTATTAGGAGGTGTGGCTTTGTTTGGAAGTAGGTGTGGCCTTGTTGGATAAAGCTCAGCACTGTGCAGCTGGGCTT
Source organism: Mus pahari (assembly GCF_900095145.1). Lineage (NCBI taxonomy): Eukaryota > Metazoa > Chordata > Mammalia > Rodentia > Muridae > Mus > Mus pahari. The sequence goes on from NC_034594.1 coordinate 132,183,048, forward strand.
GGAGGCCCTATGCTCAAGTTTTACCCAGTGTGGAAGAGAGCGCCTCCTGGTTGCCTGTAGAAGAGAGTCTACTCTGGCTGCCTTTGGATCCAGATGTCGAACTCCTCCTCTAGCACTGTGTCTGCCTGCATGCTGTCATGCGTCCCGCCATGATGTTAATGCACTGAATATTATAAGAGTTGTCTTGGTCGTGGTGTCTCTTTGTATTAATAAAACCCTAACTAAGACAATAAATAGATCTTCAGGAAATCTTTAACCTGATTTCTGAAGAAATGAGATATGAGATGAATGGTAATCCAAAGGACAAGATCTCCTTCAAGAATCTTTCTAAGGAACAATGTTCCAAAGTAGTATATTAAAACTATTTTAGGCTGAAAATCAGGAAGGGTTATCATCTGTCTGACTTCCCACTATATTTCCAGGTCTGGCACATAGTGGGTATTCAGTGGCCAGTATTTGCTAAGTGAATGCATGACTGCAGAAAAGCACTGTTTAAAGGAGAGCTCTTCTAGTTATTGTTAATTTGCTGCTTCCTCCTGTGCCTTTTAAGTTTTCATCTGAAGGAAGGCTCTCCTTGTCTGCTGTGAGTTCAGGTCAGCCTGGATCTAGAGTTAAATGGTTAAAACTAGAAAAAAGTAAATAAAATAATCAAAAAGTTCCCACTAAGTCAGAAAGTAATTTCTTAGGAAAGTTTGCAGTGTTGTAAAAATTGTTGTTGAATACTAGCATATTTGTACATAATAGGTTTAAAGGGAAGACAAATTTTAATTTGGCCTTCTCTGGATAAAAACATAGAGAAATAAAATAATATATTTATTTACACGTATTCCATTGTTACTCTGAAATGGGCATGAGGAAAACCACTTTGAATGAGAACCTTGGCTGTCATTGATTTTTTTTTTTTTAAAGGTAATTTTGTTTTCTCTTATTTGTCTAGCCTAACTAGAAATAAATTCACCTAATCTTACTTGAGATGAATGAGATATTGAAATTATTGTAGCATTTTTGTCTCATAAGCACCAAGTTGCTAAGTAACTGTTAATAGTATTCTATCTTTTCAGAATAAATACAGCCTTTATAACCGTGATTGCTGATCTGCTACCAGGCTTATAAAAATCCTTTGCTAGTGGTTACTTAGGGGATCATCATAATTCCTTAAGAGGAAACTGTTTTTATTCTACTATAAGACACACTGTGGGGTGAGGCCTTGAGTTGTTATCTTTAGCACTACCAAAATAAAATAAAATAAACATTTTAAATGAAATCAACTTAACTCATCATTTTGAGCATTTATTGTTTCTTAGACATCTTAACTCTTCTGTTACATAAGCTTGGTCATACTATCCTTAATAATCTGTTCTGAGAAAGACAGTCTATCCTTGGATAAACAACAGAGTGTACTTAGGAAACCTGAGAAGACTATGATGTCAGTAGTGTATGTAACCAAAGGGTACCAAGTCTACTGTTGACCTAGAGGTTTTATGGGGTCCATGACATCTCTCATAGGCCAGGGTGCTCTGTCTTCATGATTTAAATAGTGAGACATGAGATCAGATTATAGAAGTCTTCGATGTTTCCATCACTTTTTTCTGGTGCTATGGATAGAATCTAAGACATAGCAACTGGCAGTCACTCTGCCACTTAGCTTCACCCCTACCCTCTCTCTTAAGTTTCAAAATTGCATTGGATTTTTCTTTTAAAACTTTCTTTGCATTGTTATGTAAGTTTTAGAGTAAGAGCTATTTTCATTGAAATTCCTTCCCATTGATTTTGTAATGGGATGTAGCTGACAGGTTTACTTTCTGTTGTTGTTGTTTTGTTTTGTTTTTTAACTGCTTTATTTGCTTCACCTAATGGGAGATATGAGATGGGTTTATTGTTTTTCTTTGGTGCATATCTGGGTGCATGTATGCATGCAAGCACGTGTGTGTTTGGGCTTTATGCATGCACATAAGCACTTCATAGCTGTCTCATTTGAATTATGTATAGAAGAGGTGAGTTTTCCACAGAATTGATTTAAACCAGTTGTTCTCAACCTTCCTAAAATGCTGCAGTCTTTTACTATACAGTTCCTCATGTGGTGGTGACTCCTGAGCAAAAATTATTTTCATTGCTACTTCATAACTTTAATTTTGCTACTGTTACGAATCATAACATAAATGTCTGTGGTTTTTAGTGGTCTTCGACAACCTCTGTGAAACAATTGTTTGACTACCAAAGGGGGCTCAACTAATAGGTTGAGAATCACTGATTTAAAATAAGTATAATTTATGATTTCATTTAAGTTTTACATCAGTCTTTTGAGGGTTTGAGGATGCAGCCTGAGTTATAATTGCCCCAAGAAGAAAGACATTTTCCACACTAAACACTTGACATTCATAGTAGTGTTGCATTATAGTCTGTCAGGATATGTTTGTGGTCCAGCTTTTGTTAATAGCCAGAGGGAATGACAGTAAATGTTATAGAAGGTAACTTTTGAATGCAAGGTTTTGTGGATTTGTGGAACTAAATTAAAGTAAGCGAACTGATAAAATAGTCAGTTAAAAATATGTGGAGAATTTTAAAAGGTAAACTCAGTTTCGCACCTCCCCCATGTAACGAGTATGTCCATTATGTCAGAGTCATGATTAACAATTGCTAGACAGGGCTGGAGAGATGGCTCAGTGGTTAAGAGCACTGACTGCTCTTCCAAAGGTCCTGAGTTCAAATCCCAGCAACCACATGGTGGCTCACAACCATCTGTAATGAAATCTGCCGCCCTCTTCTGGAGTGTCTGAAGACAGCAACAGTGTACTTACATATAATAAATAAATATTAAAAAACAAAAAAACAAAAAAAAAAAACAATTGCTAGACAATTCTAACCTTTAGCCTGATTTTAGGTAGCCTAAAATCAAGAACAGTTTCTACATTTAGGAATGTTAAAAAGAAGATGTGTACTATTTTGTGGTGTGAGATTTATATGAAATTCCAATTTTTGTTTCATAAATAAGGTCATAGAGATTTTTATTGTTCTGAAATGAGTTGTATCTAAGCTGCCCTTGAACTTGCTGAGTGGCCAAGGATGACCTTTTGACTTCTAACCCTTATGCCTCTATTTTGAGTTCTATGATTACAACAATGCAGTCCCCATTATTGTACATTGCTTGATGGATCCCAGGAAATCTTGCATGCTAGGAAAGCATTGTGCTAACTGAGCTACATATCATAAATAAAATTTAATCTGAACATAACACTCCTGAAATAAATGAGTACATACCACTTTCCCTACTCCAGCATCCTTAATAGCAATTTAGTGACTTTATTTAGATACATATGATTACTTGGCTTATTGCCACACAAAAGAAAAAAATATTTTCCTCATGTTTATTATACTTTAAAAAGGTAGACTCTGAATGAATGTTGTGGCAATGTACTTTAAAGAGGTGAAACACATGACCATACAGTGAATGTTTTTCAAAATTGTAAAAATCTAGTTCCTCCATAAAAGTGGAAGGAGGTCTCTGTGAAAAGTAAAGTTTGCTTCAAGAATAAAGCAAAATGAATTGTTTCTTAAAACTGGCTTCGTCAAAACAGCCAGACCCAAGACTACATGGAAAGCTCCCTTAAGCTCAAAGGCAGTGTCTTTGGTAAATTAGGCTTCAAAGCTCCAAAGCCTTTGGTAGCCAAAGCTGTCATTCTTTATAGAACTGGTGGGCAAAATGACTCCTGCCATAGCTTATACTCTTGCTGTCTGTATCTGTCATATTAGATTTATATGCATTTGAATCCCAATAACTGAAGTCAATAAAAGTCATATTTGGGGTCTGATAAGGAAGAAGTGGTGTCATTGTCCTAAGAGCTCTAAGTTCTAACATGTAAGGACTGTTGATTTGTCACATTTTAAAACGGAATAAAATAAACCTGAATTTCTTAAATATTGAAAACAATAGGTCATTTACTCAGCAAATATGTGATTGGAATAATTTCTTAGTTTTGTAACAGGTACATGTATGTTACGTAAAATAATAGAGTAAATAAGATCTTCACACTTACTTATAATGAGTAGGTTCAAAATGCTCTGTATTGGAAATGCTGAGTAGTTTGTCTTTAAGTGTCAAGTTTGTTTTGTGCGCAAATCATTGTTTATAGCTTTTCACTGGCTCAAGGTTGAAATAACTATAAATGTGTATGATGGTATAAAGTACAGTAGTTTGGTCAGTAGATGCCAAAGAGGAAAGTTTGGAGATAAAACTAACTGTTCCATGCTCAGAATAAAGACTTGATACATTAAGTCATAAAGAATTTTTTGGTTACTAGAAAGAAGTGTTGTAATGCTCACTTATGAGAATAATGAATGAGGTGCTCAAAGATTTTATTTCTTTTTTTTGTTGTTGTTATTTTTGTTGTTTTGGTTTTTCGAGACAGGGTTTCTCTGTTTAGCCCTGGCTGTCCTGGAACTCACTTTGTAGACCAGGCTGGCCTCGAACTCAGAAATCCGCCTGCCTCTGCCTCCCGAGTGCTGGAATTAAAGGCGTGCGCCACCACCACTCGGCTTTATTTCTTAAAACATTTAGTTGAAACAGTTTGTATCACAAAATGACAGCTATAAAAGAAAGTGTGATTGATAATTATAAGTAGACAAAACCTTTCAAAAGTAAAATATTTTCATAGTATATCAAAACATAAATCTGTATTTATGTGGACTTTTAAAGTTTAGAAATTGAAAGCTGAAAATAAAATCTTATTTCAATGTAGAGAACATGAGATTTCGATTCCCTATGTTCCCTGCACACACATCCATGGTATGTGTGGTGGTTTGAATGTGAGGTCCCCTATAGTCTTGGGCTTCCCAGTTGGTGGCACTATTTGAAGAGACTGAGGAAGTGTAGCCTTGCTGGAGGAGAGATGCCACTGCAGGCAGGCAGGCTTTGAGGTTTCAAACCTTTGTGCCATTCCCAGTTCATTCTCTTCTGCTTCCCAAACAAAACTCTGAGTGAAATGAGTGTCTATGTCTGCCTGCAGCATCATGCTTGCTTGCTGCTGTGCTTTCCCGCCATGTCCAGACGCTCGGTCCTCTGAATGCACCCTTCCTTCTCGAAGGTGTCTGGAGCATGGTTTTGTTTTTTGATGTTTTTTGTTGTTGTTTTTTTTTTTTTAATCATAGCAATAGGAAAGTAAGTAATAGAATTGAGTTTTAGTTATAAGTATTTTTATTCATGAAAACTGTAAGAGAAAATAAATATTTAACTGTTTGAGACACTGAATCAGATCAGTTACTAGTCTGTGCCAATGTTTAACAAAATTAAAACTATATAAGACCTAAATAGCATAATTGGTAAACTAGAACACATATATAAATATTGACAAGGAATACACATTCTATTTTTACCCATGTAAAATAGAAAATGTTTAGAATCTAGATAAACTTTAAAATTACAGAAAATAAAGACCAAAGACAGTATTCTCAGATCATAGTAGAATGATAAGATTAGATCTTTATCACAAACTTAGAAAACCCAAAAAACCTATCACCGGGAAATTGTAAAACTTTTGGCAGTTCATGGTCAAAATGGAAGTCAATATGAACAAAGATTTGTATATCATATATGGCTGAAAGGGCCGAGAATCCATTTCTTAGTGTAAATTCTTAGTAATCAAAGAAAGATAAAAAGAAATACTCAACTGAAAAGGCACAACAGCACCTTCAGTAAATTAAAGAGCAGAAAATTCTGCTAGGAGTGATTGTGAAGGAACAAGATTCGACAAGAGTGAACAATTTATGGGACTCTGTCAGTCAGGGAATAAGTAGGTAAGGGGGAATGTCTTATGAAGATGGGTAGTAATGGTGCCTAATTTCAGAATAGTAGATAGTAGTTATGGTTAGCTGTTTAGTTGTTGTTGTTTTGCTTCTCCTTCTCAGTAACATGTGGTGCATGTTTTCTCTCAGTCAAATCACATGTGGAGTGAAAAATCAGAAATCAAATACAGTTGTATATGAGGGAGGTAAATTGTTATCCATGTAATTGTGGTAGGTAATGAAGAAAGTGCATTCATAAACTAACAGCAAATGAGAGCCCTGAAGGGTTATTGGAAACCTGCAGTCACCTTTTTCTAAAGGAGATAGTTGTCTAGAAGTACTTAGACAAGGTTAGAGTTCTATGTGCCAGGGGCAAGAGTGACATTGTTAGAATTGAAAGTACCAGTGGTTTTATGGGATGGGACTTGGAAGAATGAGAGATCTTTGACTAGATTATATTATTAGAATAATCATCTTTACAGTTGTAATAGTCAAGAATTTTGACAGAAATAGATTGCAGAAAAATTCTAAGAATGTATGGCTTGGTAAAAGAAAGAGTGGTACTAAGTGTTACAGGTGATACTGAAATGGGAAATTTCAGAGGAAAATTCACTAGAAGACATCATTTATAGCACAGAAGACACCATTTATAGCACAGAAGACTCAAGAGTCCATCTATTCTATTGGAATAATTGATCAAACAAATAAAGAAGGGAAAGTGTACTTACATTATAAGTATACGTACTTATAATGTAAGTGGAGAGTGGTTTGAATTTTACTTAATTAAAATGTGCAAAATTTCTGATCTAGAACTTAATATTTGATGATAGTGTCAAATACATGAGGAATAACAAATATAAAGGAGTACTGTATTGTTGAGGCATTGTTTAACAATAAGAGAATCAGCTGGGTATTTTGGTGCACACCGTTAATCCCAGCACTCTGGAAGCAGAAACATGAGGATCTCTGTGTGTTTGAGTCTAGACTAGTTAGAGCCTATCTCACAAATACAAGTGAAACAAAAGAGAAATCAGTCACATCAGATGTGATGGTACATGCTTGTTATCTTAGCACTGAGAAGACTAAGAGTTCTGGGTCACCCTCACTTAGGCTAGACAGTGCTTGCTGCATGAGACCCTATTGCAAACCATGACAAAAGTATAACAGTAACGAAAAAATCAAAACCAAATGGTTTTAGTGATACAATGTTTGTTAAATTAAAATACATTCCTACAGTTGAATTTTTTTATAACCACTGCAAAGCAGATAAGGTGGCTCAGAGTGATTGCCAAGAATTACTAGATGAGAAGACACCATGGTATAAATTGCCATGATCTCATTCCATCTACTTAATTTTAAAGAACGTACACCTTCTTAAATTTTTATGTTTAGGAAATCTCTAATAGGATGCACAGATTGAACCTACCCATTGCTTCTAGGTAGGGCACTTAAGATTAAAATGGAAGCTTGCTTTTTTTTCTTCTTCTTCTGTATATGTTTGAGTAGAATATTTTTTTAAATTAAATTTTAAAAGCATATTCAAGCTACATTGTAGTGGGGCCTCCTCATATTAAAACTGGTGCTTTGTTCAGTAGTAAATGATTATGTCACCACATTGTTTATCCCCCCTTTCTCTTTAAGAAATTTATTCTAATTCCTTCTTTAAAATGGACTAGAGTGAACAAAGACACTGTTGAGCTGTTAAGAACACTTGCTAATTTTGCAGAGATGGTGGGTTCAGTTTCTATCACCCGTATCTGGTGGCCTGTGACTCATTCCAGAAACCCAGTGTTTCCTTGGATAACATTGTGCGCACGCATACACATGCACACACTACATAAATAAAAGATCAGAAATAAATACAATGGAGTAGAAAAGAAGAAAGAATTTGATTTGGTAAGGGGCTCCTATACCCTGTAGAGTATAGGAACATTTCTGTAGTGTTCTGAAACATGTGTCTATCAGCTAGCAGCAATCAGTCCATTTAGATGTGTGATAGCTGAATAATTATGCTTCATTCTGTTTCTTTGTCGAACCTGGGTCTATTTGTGTTATATTTGTTATTAACTTATACTGTCTGATCTTTCATGTTGAAACCCCTGTAAGGCTGTCTCATTCCTCCCCCGACCCCTTTAATTTGTTTTCCAGGTTTAATTTTTTTTCTTACACATATAACAGTAAATTTTTTATTCTGTGCGTGTTCTTGTCTGTGGATATGTTTTTGAAGAACAGCCCATTTATTCTCATTAAAATAATTGTTTTAAGAAAATGACTGACAGTGTAAATTGAAATTGGATCCCTTGAATTTTTAATCCTTGGCATAACTTACACTAAATGGCTTAACATGTACATGGTAGAGATTTGGAGTATAACTTATGTATAGTGTTTAAAATAATGCTTAACGCGATGTAATATGTATTATAGGAGCTTTAGTTATTAGTATTAGCACTTACTGCTTTAGGAGAAAGGCCCTGAATGGCACCAGTTTTAACTGACTGCCTGTGTCTGCACTCTCTAAAGATCTGGTGATGTCTTTTTCATTATAATAATCACTTTCTATATCTGTGATCTGTTTGTTTGAAATTGTAGCTCTCCGTGAGTCTTGAGGCACATATTCTGGTAAATGAGGTTTTAACAACTGTTCTTACTATGTTTTCTCTTGATAAATTCAGTTCTAGTGCTGGGGATATTAATCTACCTTGTTTGTTATTACTATAACTGCATAAAGATATAACAGACTGAGACTAGTGACAGAATTAAGTGCTTGGGCACATAAAACTTTGTTGCTTGTGCCACATTGTACTGGAAAGATGAGTTAATCAGCTGTGCTTTATGGTCTGTTGCCTTGCTGCTTAATCACTTGACTTATGGCCCTTTTGACAAAGAGTATGTCAGTTTCTAACACTGTAATTATGTTTTTCAACTGCTGAAATGGATCATGGTCTTAAACAATTGAAAACTGCAAAATGGGAAAGAAAAAATGCAATTTCCATGTTGTAAGAATGTCTCCAATAATACTGCTTTTCAAAGTTAAAAAGTATGCTTTGAAATAAACAACAAATCCTATGAAACTGAATTGTTTTTAATGACAGTTTCATTAGTGCATATAATTTGTCATATCTACCTTTCATCTTTTCCACCTGCAATTCCCCCTCCACCACTTTCCCCTTCCAACTTCATGAGTTTTTATTTTACTTTGAAAAACAAACCCACTGAGTCCACTCAGTGGCACCTCTATGTACATGATTATAGAGCTAACCAGTGACGCATAGGTAGCTTCTGAGAGGTTATAAGCCTGAAGAAAATCGATTTTCCCTCCTGAGGAGCTGGCTTGATCTTGTGCAGATATCATGCATGTAGTCATCACAGATTGTATGTGTGTGCACTGCACTGCTCTGTCTGGCAGATGCTGTTTTGTTACTGATATCCCCTGGCTCTTACAGTGTTTCTGTTCCCTCTTTCATGGTGATTTCTGAGCCCTGCTAAGGAGGAAGTCTGATGTGGGTATTGCATTTAGAGTTAAAACACTCCACAGTCTCTTTATGTTCTACAGGTTGATAAGTTGTGAGTCTCTGTACTTATTGCCATCTACTGAAGGGCAGGGGCACACAACAAACAAACTTTGATGATGGTTGACAGATATACTAATCTAGTCGCAACTTTTAGGACTTTAAAACTGCAGAGAGTGTCATTGGCTGCTCATAATATTCATAGCACAATTGTACCAGTGTGGCTATTTCTGCTCATGCTAGTCATCATTGAAGCTGGTAAAGTTCACAGCTGGGGTGGAGGAGTAAGATTGTTGATCCCCCCAATAGTGTGCATAAAACCTCCTGCTACTATTGTCTTAGGGGTTTATTGCTGTGAAGTCACCATGATCATGGCAACTCTTACAAAGGAAAACATTTAATTGGGCTGGCTTATACTTTTAGAGGTTTAGTCCATTATTGTCATGGCAGGAAACATGGTGGCATGCAGGCAGACATGGTGGTATTGGAGAAGGACCCAAGAGGTCTACATCTTGACCAATGGGAGCAGAAGAAGCCACTAGGACTAGCTTGAACATATGAGACCTCAAAAGCTGCACCTCTTAGTAGTGCCAAGCATTTTAACACAAGTCTGTTCAAACCACCAAAACTCTGAAAGCTAGCTAGTAGGGGTCAAGCTTCTATGTCAGTACTGGTTTGTTTTCTCCATGTCCCCAGTCTGTCCTATCCTCAGTATTTACCAATGGCGTTTTCTTTTCTTTTTCTTTTTCTTTTTCATTTTTTTTTTGGAGTTTTTTTTTTCCTTGCCTATATTTTTTATTAGATATTTTCTTCATTTACATTTCAAATGCTATCCTGAAAGTCCCCTATATCCTTCCCCCGCCCTGCTCCCCTACCCACCCACTCCCACTTCTTGGCCCTGGCATTCCCCTGTACTAGGGCATAGAAAGTTTGCAAGACCAAGGGCCTCTCTTCCCAATGATGGCCGACTAGGTCATCTTCTGCTACATATGCAGCTAGAGACACGAGCTCTAGGAGTACTGGTTAGCTCATATTGTTGTTCCATCTATATGGTTGCAGACCCCTTCAGCTCCTTGGGTACTTTCTCTAGCTCCTCCATTTGGGGCCCTGTGTTCCATCCAATAGATGACTGTGAGCATCCACTTCTGTATTTGCCAGACACTGGCGTAGCCTCACAAGAGACAGCTATGTCAGGGTCCTTCCAGCAAAATCATGCTGGCATATGCAAGTGTCTGGATTTGGTGGCTCCTTACTCGTTTCTTTATATCAGTGGTAATTCTGATTTAAATACATGTATCTTAAGTAAGGTTCAATGATAGCATCTACATGAGAGAGTGACAGTGAGGGGGCGGGGGGACATGTAGGTCTTTCTGGGTTTAAATTTCTTCATTCAGAATGAGTGCTTTCAAGCCAGGTGTGGTGCTGCACACCTTTAATCCCAGCACTCAGGTGGCAGAGGCAGGCTGATTTCTAAGTTTGAGGCCAGCCTGTTCTACAAAGTGAGTACCAGGACAGCCAGGGCTATACAGAGAAACCCTGTCTGAAAAACAAACAAACAAACAAACAAACAGACAAAGTGTTTTCTGATGCTTCTCTTGAGTATGAAGTTACTATCTCTTCTGACTAGTTTTAGCTTGAAGTCTGTTTTGTCAGGTAGTAGGAAGTTAATACCTACTTGTTTCTTAGTTCATTTACTTGGTGTTTTAATTTCTTTTCTATTAATGTGATAAGCACCACAACCAACAGCAATGTGGGGAGAAAATGGGTTTTCAAATAAGTCAAAGCTAATATGTTAGTCTTTCATCAAGGAAAGCCAAGGACCTTAACCCAGAGTACAAGGTGAAGTAGGACTGTGGAGGAATGCTGCCTACCTGCTTGCTCAGCCTGTTTTCTTAGCTGTGACACTGCCTATGGTAGTCTGAGATCCACACTCAGCCAGGCACAGCGAGAAGATGCTTCACAGACTTGCCTATACACCAGGCAGATGAAGACATTGTGCTGATTGAGGTTTCTTCTTCCGGGATGACCCTACCCGTTTCAGGACTTATTGAAGGATGTGTACCACTGTTGTTTTGTTGGTTTGTGTGGTTTTTTAAACGATTATTATTACAATGTTAGGGCTTTGATATTCCCAGTATAACTTGTGTTTGTTTATTGTGAGTCTGACTGTGTCTCCCAGGCAGCCTCAAAATTAGAATACTCCTGCCTCAGCCATTGAGCATTAGAATTATAGATATGAATCATCATGTCTTACTCCCCAAAATGCTTTTTAAATAACCCAAATGGAAGAAAACAGCAACAAGACCAAAACAAAATACTGATTTTCCAACAGTTAAGAGTAAGATAAAGAATCTAAATGATGATGTGGGCTGCTAGGAAATGCTGTATAAAGCCAATTGGTTTTTTTTTGTTTTTTGTTTTTTTAATTTTCTTTATTTACATTTCAAATGCTATCCCGGAAGTTCCTTACACACACACACACACACACACACACACCCGCCCCTGCTCCCCTACCCACCCACTCCCATTACTTGTCCCAGGCCTTCCCTTGTGCTGGGTCATATAAAGTTTGCAAGACCAAGGGGCTTCTATTCCCAGTGATGGCCGATTAGGCCATCTTCTGCTACATATGCAGCTAGAGACACAAGCNCAGGGGGTACTGGTTAGTTCATATTNTTGTTCCACCTANAGGGTTGCAGNCCCCTTCAGNTCNTTGGGTACNTTCTCTAGCTCCTCCATTGGGGNCCCTGTGTTCCATCCAATAGCTGGCTGTGAGCATCCATTTCGGTGTTTGCCAGGCACTGGCATAGCCTCACAAGAGGCCGCCATATCAGGGTCCCTTCAGCAGAATCTTGCTGGCATGAGCATTAGTACCTAGGTTTGGTGGCTGATGATGGGATGGATTCCCAGATGGGGTAGTCTCTGGATAGTCCATCCTTTCATATAAAGCCAATTGTTAATGAAGACTACACAGGTCATTGTTTAGGACTCTCAGTTTTTCCTCAAGTATTTTTAAGTTAACAGGTTTGTGTTCAAACATTTTTATATTAAAAACTAGTCATTTGCCTATTAATTCTGTACTTCACTCATACATTAGAGTAATTTTGATTTCTTAGTAGTACCTGTTTATAAATAGAGGGAATGTTTTCAAGGATTATATAACTGATTCTTATTTGAGTTACTAGGCATTACTAAATTACCTGAGTTAAAGATCAGATTTCAGTTCCAATAGATGCCATTTACCAGTACTGTCTTTGTCATACTTTCTCTTCTATGATAAATAACCATGGCCAAAAGCAACTTGAGGAGGAAAGGATTTATTTCCATTTATGGTTCCACAGCACAGTCTATTATTAAGGGGAGGTTAAGTCAGGACCTCAAATATTGCAGGAACCTGGAGGCCAGAACTGATGCAGAGGACTTGGAGAAGTGCTGTTTACAGTCTTGCTCTCTATAGCTTGCTCAGCCTGCTTTCTTAGTGCACTCAGAGCCACAATGGGTTGAGCCCTTTCCCATCAATCAGTAATTAAGAAAATGCATTTCAGCCTTCCCTTCAGGCCAATCTCATGAGGCCATTTTGTCAGTTGAGATTCTCCATGTCAAAGTAATTGCATAGTGGATTCCCTAAGTCCTGTAAAAAAAAGGTGCAGAGGGTTCTTTATATTCTCTGTTTATGTAACAAGGGATATGCCTTGACGTTCTGTAATTCTTTTTTTTTTTTTTTTGACGTTCTGTAATTCTGAGAGATAGTATTTGTTTGGGGAATAAGGAATAGACTTGGGGTAAATTAATGATAACTTAGTTCCTCTTTTTGAGTATAGTCTGTCCCTTTGTCACCACCAATTGATTCAGTCATTCTCCTTGTACACTGATTCATTTATTAAAAATAACATAAAGGGCCTTGAAAGAGTAATGACAAGAATTTATGAAAAAATATTTATTGGTAATTTTCTTTTGACACTCACAATATTTCAAACTATTAAAGGTTTCCATACTAGGATGTAATAGGGTTATTAAAGCTAAACTGAAAAACAGGCCGGGTGTCTTGTAACAAAAGTTCTCGTTGACTGTTAGAGATCTGTACAGTTCCCTGACTCTTGTAATTCAGTGTCTTGATGACTTGATTCTGAACATGTGGCCTAGTGAGACTTAAAGATATTGAAGAAGCTGTCTTATTTGTAGAAATATAAGCTCTTTAAAAAGGGAAAATGACAGCTGGGGACATAGCTCGTGGGTATCGTATTTGTCTAATGTACACATGTGCCCTAAGTTTAAGCCTCAGCATTGGGGAAATAGGGGAAAAAAAGTAAAATCCTGAACATTTGCTACAGATAATATCAGAGGTTTGGATACATAGACTCACAGATGATGTGTGTGTTCCCTTCCTCTTTAGTATTGAATTTGACCGGGATTGTGACTATTTTGCAATTGCTGGAGTTACAAAGAAGATTAAAGTTTATGAATATGGCACAGTCATCCAGGATGCAGTAGATATTCATTACCCTGAGAATGAAATGACCTGCAATTCCAAAATCAGGTATTTCTCTTTTTTTCTTGGCATAAAGTAGTACATATATAGCTGTTCATATTAGTGCTAAGTATGACATTATTGTATATTTTTTCCATGAGACTCTTTCTCATTCAGAGAGCATGCTTTGGTTATATAGAGAGAGGATACTTTGTGTGAAAGAGTTTGTGTACATTTAGCCAGCAGACTCGGTGCTATGACTCTTTTGAATTCTGAGTATTCTTTGTATTAAGAAGTTGAAACCAAGGTATATGTGTTTATAAGTGTGTTCTAATATGAGTGATAAACTAGTATCATGTTCTTTTTTATTTACTAATTCATACACAGCAGTTTGAGAGCCCGTCCATAGTGGCTTCATACTTGAGAATTTTTTTATACTCCTAAGTAGAGACTATATTGCAAAAATGAGTTTATTAAATGCTTATGTGTTAGGCATTGTCTTAAGTGCTTTTAACAGTTATCTGATATGGTTACCACGATTACCCACACTTACAATTGAATTGCACTAAAACCAAAAATAAATAGCTTGCCTGGGATAATCTAGCTAGTATGGGGAGGGGTGCAGAGTGAGGGAGTTTAATTCTAGAGTCTGTGCTCTTTAAATCCCTTTGTACTTATTTATAGCATATAGCCATTACAGTAAGATTAGTTGTATAACATTGTACTTTAAAATGTTATAGTAATAAACTAAGTAGAATACTTGGTTCATTTTAGTATTCATAGTCATTGTCATCATAAAGGAAAGTATAATAAGTTTTAAGTGCTGCTACTGCCTGTTTTATCATGGGCACATGTGCAAATGAATAGTGCTTTATGGCACATTCCAGCAAATGCCTGAAATTGCTCAAGGCCAAAACCTACGGGGCTGAAAAGACCAATATCTAACCACAACTAACAGAGCTGTTCAGTTTGTTTTCACCAGCTATGAAATACACTAACCAGAGCTGCTGCAGCTATTAAATAACAGATCTGAAATTAGAGTGCAGGTTTGTCTGAATCCATAGTGGAAAACTGAGTTTATTTTAAAATGCAGATGATCCTCTCCCTATCCCTAAAATTTGCCATAAATACAATGGAGTGCAAAATACATTCTTGGATGTTAACTGCTTTTCTTAGTGCTTTATTCGCTAATCCACACATTTTACTGTGCATGATTTAACCCTATATGTCACAACAATAGCTTATTGCTTTAGATGCAGACTTTTAGAGAATAGCTAAAAATCATAAATGTTAAAGCTTTAAATGTACAGCATGATTTTCATTGGAATTTCAGTCATACATTGCATTGGTCAAAACCTTTTGAATGTAAAAACTGAAATACAATTCAGACTCATTAGTTTAGCTTCATGATTTGGCACGGCTAAATATTGGGGCTTTCATATGTGTCATTCTGTTGTACCATTCTCTGAGCCATTATTGTTGTTAACAGTTACCCTTTCATATGTAACAGAGATGATTAGTAGCAACTCTCAGTTCTGTCTGTCGTACTTTGTGATCTTAGTAAAAAGTGGTAAATTTCAGCATTTGATTGTTTACTATCAATCAGATAATCTAGATATTCCTAACATCTCTTTCTGAATTATTGTGAAGTGATAGAAACCATTTGAAGAATGTTCATCTTCCTGAACACACTGAAATTCATTTTGCCCCAGTGTTACTTATTTACATCTTAAAGGTTTAGTTTTTTCTTTTGTTCAGCTGTATCAGTTGGAGTAGTTACCATAAGAACCTGCTAGCCAGCAGTGATTATGAAGGCACTGTTATACTATGGGATGGATTCACAGGACAGAGGTCAAAGGTCTATCAGGTAAATATGGATATTAAGTATATATTTAAAATTTTTTGTTTTCTTAATTTCAGGTATTTATATGCTTTATAATTAAAATTTTTTTCAACCACTATTTAGTATTTTTATACTTAAGATAATTGTGTTTGTACCAAATGCTTTTCTAAAGAATTTCTCATGTTATTTTTACAGTGTATCAAATACATTTACAGAAGCATTAATTTTAGTAAATAAGAGACTTTCCTCCAGTGTCTTTGCTTTTTATTTGATTGCAGTTTGTTTCACCACCCCATATCAATAAATTGTTTCTCCTCTCTTACCCCACCCCCACCCGCGGTCTCTCTTTCATATCAAGGAGCATGAAAAGAGGTGTTGGAGTGTTGACTTTAATCTGATGGATCCTAAACTTCTGGCTTCAGGTTCTGATGACGCAAAAGGTACTATTCATTGCTATTTTCCCTTAGAAGATCTCATTCCTTTAAACTCTATTTAGTGCAGCTATGCAAGTTGTTTATTGAAACTCATGCAAGACTTTGTGAATAAAAAAATAATTTGAACGAGAAATCTGTTTTTCCATTTGAGTGAAGGAAAATTTTCATTATGTCAAAGAGTCTCATACCACATATGCCAAGACAGCTACAATAATTGACCAGGAGGGTAGCTTGTCAGTGGCTCTTCCTGTAAAACACTATAAAGCAGTCTTGAGATACATGCTTTGTTGGTAATCCCTGTGCATGTTAGGGCAGAAGCTGGGATTCTAGAGTGCTTGGTTATTTAAAAGCAAAATCTCACACAAGTTATATTCAGGGACATCATTGAAGTGATATAATTGAGGGGTTAGAAAGTTGACTCAGCAGTTAAGAGAACTTGCATCTCATGCAGAGGGCTATTTGCTTCTCAGCATCTTCCTGATAATTCAGAACCATCTGTTCAGTTTCAGAGGATATGACACCCCCTTCTGGTCTCCACAGGGTTCTGTATACATTTGTTGTGTGTGTGTGTGTGTGTGTGTGTGTGTGTGTGTGTGTGTGTGTGTGTGTGTGTATGTATATGTATATATCCCCATGTATACACCTACAAATAATTTAATAAAATAAACATCAAAAATTTAATTGAGTCCTTATACATACAGTAAAGTTAAATTCCCTCAGTTATTTTGAAACTGTCATCATAAGGGCATGAAGCAATTGAAGGTTGGTACATGTTGGTCAATTGTCCCCTTTCCACTCCCCCTCACCCCCATCCCCTGCTCCCTTTACAAAATTTCTATATGTATCCCTGGTGACCCTGGAACTTACCCTGTACTGGACCAGGCAGGTTTCAAACTCAGATCCACCCACTTTGAGTAATGGGATTAAAGGCATGCACCACCATGGCCCATCCTATAGTATTGTTCTTTATTCCTATTAGTAGTCTTCTGAGAACTGCTCCATGGAGTACTCATAAATCAGAAATTTCTTTTTTCTATTTCTATTAATATTCTACCTTCTGTTTTCTTTTATGATCCATATATGCCACACCTACTTCAGTGGTGGCTCACAACAGGTCTAAAAACCTGAAAGAGTCCTGAGAAAAAGAGTCTCAAAGAGATTCAGCCTCCTGGAGT
>NC_034594.1:132200564-132228837 GCF_900095145.1 Mus pahari
TGCTTTATCTTAACTGTAAACATTACCTGGCTCCTGTAAGTCCCTTTGAAGTCATTCCTCTGTTTTGTGTCAAGTAACTTCAATGTACTTTGCCTACTGTGACATCCTACCCCTTTGTTCTCTGTACTTTATAACACTGGTGTTCACTTTATGAGAATGCATTCGGTTGAACACCCTCTCTCCTGTGAACTGTCTGTCACTCATTTGCCAAATCCTCTCTCACCTGCAACAAAGAGACCCAGTTCCACACAGATCAGGGACCCCAAGTGAGGCCAGTCTGTGGCACATATACACTATTTTCTTGTTATTTTTATTCAGATTGAGTAATTCCTACTTTATCTTCTAGATTCTTTTTGTTCTTCAAAGTATGTGTGTATGTGTGTTATATATAATTTTTTTTTATTTTGCTCTATAAAAAGATACTTCTTGGGGAAACAAATTTGTCTGTAAATTACATGGGACCTTTTTCACCCTCATCTTTGATCCCCTTAGATTGACAGTTCTTTGTCATTGATTTTCAGCTTTTCTGTGAAGGTCCAGATAGTGAATATTGTAAGCTAGAAGGACAATGAAGTGTCTCTATAAACACTGCCATCTACTGCTGCAGAGCAGAACCAGCTGTGGAAAATACACTTCGGGAGTGTGAGCTTATTCTGGTGATTATAGCACCCTGGGTTATTTTCAGAGGAATTCCTGTATCTCTTGAGATAGTGGGTTTTGGGATAGTTTTGGTAAATAGCATTGTCAATTTTATTCATGAGTATTTTTCTGTTTTGTAAATAAAAAGAGTATTCTGAGTTTTTAATTTAAAAACTACCATTTGAAAAACAAATTTAGGGATTGATACATGAAAACATAGATTACTAGATAATTTCATTCTGTAGGGTAATTATATTTTAAATTTTTTTTTTCCTAAATTAAATCATTCTTTTACCTAGTAACATTAAAGAAATAAAACTTGTATAGAATACTTAATGTTACTTAACAGATTTGTTTTTTTAAAACCAACTAGATGGAATAAATAATGAATTTGTTTTTGTTCTCTTTTTTCGTTTTATGGTTTCCCCAGCAGTCATTTTTATATTCTTTATTAGGACCAAAGTAGAGCATATGTAAGTAAATACAGTGTGTTTTGTTTGACTTAATTGCTATAGATCTTCACCTTGAGGAAGAAGATGCTTTTTTTTTTTTTTTTTTTTAAAGATTTATTTATTTATTATATGTAAGTACACTGTAGCTGTCTTCAGACACCCCAGAAGAGGGCATCAGATCACATTNCNGATCATTACGGATGGTTGTGAGCCACCATATTGTTGCTGGGATTTGAACTCACGACCTTTAGAAGAGCAGTCGGCGCTCTTAACCGCTGAGCCATCTCTCCAGCCCCCGATGCTATCTTTTTAAAATTAATTTTTATTAGTTCTTTTGAGAATTTCATAGCTTTTAGCTATATTCACCCAGTGCTCTTCTTCCAGATAAGCTCCACTTCCTTACCCACCCAACTATCTAACGTTTCTCTTTTTTCCACATTAAGTCCCAGTATATTCATGGACATAATGACCTTCCACTGGAGCTCAGTCCACTACCAGTGGCAGCACTCCTATTAAAGAAACCTACTCTTGCTTTCTTAGCAGCTATCAGTTGCCAGTGGGTCTTATTCTAGGAGTGAGACATTCTGTCCTCCTTGT
Source organism: Mus pahari (assembly GCF_900095145.1). Taxonomy (NCBI): domain Eukaryota; kingdom Metazoa; phylum Chordata; class Mammalia; order Rodentia; family Muridae; genus Mus; species Mus pahari. Next base: position 132,202,253 of record NC_034594.1, read on the forward strand.
GTCTTCATGCTGGTGTTTGTATAGGGCTTGCATATATGCTCATAACTGCTGACTTCATTTGTGCAGCTTCCCAGTTATGTATGAAGGACCATGTCTGGCTCTCCGTCTTTTTGCCCCCTCTGCTCTATTACGGCTGAGTATTCTGGCGACTCCTCTTCTTTACACCTTGGCTCATTGTGGGTCTCTGTGCTTCTCTGATGAGGGTTGAGAGATGCCTCAGTCTGCATCTCTGCCGAGTGGACAGGCTAGAGGGCTGCTGCTGTCTTTTATTATCAGCCTGCCTTTCAAAGGGGGACTGTCATCAGTCATTGCTGAAGACGGAGTTTTCTTAAATTAAGTGAAATTCTTAAACACTTTTACAAAGGTATCCTTGTATCCTTAGTGGTTTAATGTACTATCTGTGTATTTTGAGAACCATTTGATTTAATTCCTCAGTTTCTTCTATTCTTGTTGGTTTCTTCTTTATTTTCTCCAGAAGATTATATTGGGATTGTGTTTGTTTGTTTGTTTCTTCCTTTCTTTCTTTTTGAAGTGACACAGGATTGTGGTCTCTGGAGAGATGGCTTATTGGTTTATGATTACCTCTTAGAATATTGAGTTGATTTTAATTTTTTTCATTTTATCTGTTGTTTTAGTTTTCAAAGACTGCCATAAGAAAGTACACCACAAACTGACTTGCTTAAAACAACAGATTTTTTTTTTCTCATTAGACTGGAGACCACCAATCTAAAGTAAAGATATTGGATGGGCCATATTCCTTCTGAAGGCTCTGGGAAGAACAATTTATTGCTGGCTTTGTAGCCTGGTAGTTGTTTGCTTTGGGGTTCTTACTTTTTTCTTTTGTTTTTCTGTTTTTCTTTTTTTTTTTTTTTTTTTTTATGGTTTTAGAGCTTTATTGTAGAAAGGCAGGGAGAAGGAGAGAAGGTAGAAAGAGAGAAGCCGAGGCTGGCTGTGGCCATGTGGAGAGAAGGGGGGAAGGAGAGAGAGAAGGAGGGAGGGCTAGAGAGTAAGAAAGGTAAGGGCTTAGAGAGTGCTTTGGGTTTCTTAAAGCTGTATTGCTTCATTCTCGCTTTCTACATGTAGCCTTCCTCTCTGTCTCCCAGTCTATTTGTGTATACCAGGACATCCTAAGTCAGTGTGGCTTCATCTTGACTACAGTACTAGCTGTTGTATGTCTAAAAACAGCAAGCAACACTCACAAGTGTATTAGTAGCTTATATATCTTTTAGAGAAGCACCGTTGACACACCTGTTCACTTTATAGTCACCATGAAAATATGTTGTAGTTCTTTCCCTGTCTTCGGACACACCAGAAGAGGGCATGGGATCCCATTACAGATGGTTGTGAGCCACCATGTGGTTGCTGGGAATTGAACTCAGGACCTCTGGAAGTGCAGTCAGTGCTCTTAACCACTGAGCCCTCTCTCCAGTTTCCTAGATATTCTTTTTTTTTTTTTAAGTGTATATTTTCATTATTTACATTTCAAATGTTATTCCTGTTCCAGGTCTCCCCTTCAGAAATCCCCTATCACATACCCCCTCCCCCGCCTTGCCTCTGTGAGGGTGCTATCCCACCCACCCACTCCCTTCTTCCCACCCTAGCATTCTTCTACACTAGGATAGCAAACATCCTCAGGCCCAAGGGCTTCTCCTCCCACTGATGTCCAACTTATTGATGCTTGAGATTTTCTTTTTACAAATTCTTTTCTTTTCTTTTATGTCTGTTGGTGTTTTGCCTGCACCTCATGCACATAGTACCCTCACAGGTCCAAAGAAGGTGTAAGATCCTCTGTAACTGGAGGTCCAGGCTATTGTGAGCTACTGCAGAGTGGGGTGCTGGGGATTGAACCTGGGTCCTATGGAAGAGTGCCCAGGTACTCTGATCCTCTGAGCCATTTCATCAGCCCTAAGTGATCTTTACAATATTTTAAACTAGTTGTCTTTATGGTTTTGGCAACTACCTTTTTTTAATAATCTCATATAATAAAAATTATACTCGTGGTGATTATAACTGTGACTTGCTTGAGTAATGATACTAATTATATATAAAATGATATGTTATAGTAATGTTAATTATGATTGCATTTTAAAACCATATGTACTTTTAATTTGACTATAATTCTGTTAGTTCATGGTTAGTTCTATGCTACCTTTTATTTGTTACTAACTCTGATGTATATAACAGTTGTTTGTGTAACACTTGGTTGTAAGAGATTTTTGAGACGATTAGTGGGGTTGTGGAATTACAATAATTGTTCTGTATGTTTGTTGACTTGATTGAGTGTAACTCCACCCAAGTCCGCTTTTAGTGTAATCTGCAAGTGTGGTGGTGCTTTGAGTGACTCTTAAAGGCATACAAATCGTACACACACAGATACACGTGTGCACACACACACACACACACACACACACACATATATATATATATACACACACATACATACATACATACATACATACACACATACATACATACATACATACATACACATGATACCATGTAGTATTTTAAAATGTGTGTATTGTGTAATATTTAATTCAGGATGCCCTATCATGTCTCTTCATACATTTACATTTATGATTTCATTATGATGAAAATATTCAGAATCCCTTCTAGTCTTTGTTACAATACAAAATTGTTAGTTCTTTCTCACTATAATTTAATACCCACTAATAAATCCTTTCCACTTTCTTATCCTACCTGCCCAAGGCTAACTATAATTTTACTCCCAGCTTCCATGAGGGTAACTTTTTAATTTTAATATACAGTACTTGGCTTTTTATGCCTAGCTACTTTCATTTAAGAACGTCTGGGGATATATGTATATACTCATATATATGAGTATATATATATATATATATATATATATATATATATATATATATATATATATATATATATATATATATATGTAAGTTCTACCCATTCATCACTTGACAAATACATAGCTTATTTCTATATCTTGGCCGTCATAAATAGTGTTGCAATAAATACACAAGTTCAGGCGTCTCAGTAAACACATTTTACCTTTTTTTGGATATATACCTGTTGATGGGATTATTGGATCATGGTAGCCCCTTTCTCCACAGCCCAGCCAACATTAATCATTCTTATTGGAGGAAGATGATTACAAATTATTGTTTCCATTTGCATTTCTCTGATCAGCAGTGTTGAACCTTTTTCCATGTATCTCGTTCCCATTTGTGTTTGTTCTCTTGAGAAATGTCTTTTTATTAATTGCCTATTTTAAAAATCGATATTTTTTTTCTTCTCTTGAATCAAACCCAGGTCCTCTACAAGAACAGCAGGTGCTTGAGCACCTTCTCTGCCCTGTAATAAAGGAATTTGTTAAGTTGCAGGCTATGGAATGAGTATAGAGACATCAGTATCATGGTTATATATTGACATCTAGTTGTCTGAAATAGGAAGCAAGAAATTAATGACATAATTACTGTAAAAAGTTTACATGTGTTAACTGAGCAAATATGTGTCTTCTTATTAGAAAAGACATAAACCAAACCAAATTGTTCTGTTTAAAATTGTTACTCTGATGAGTGGCTCTAACTTACTTATTTTGGTAACAAATAATTTTTACTGAGAGATTTCAGGTATAAAATAGGAAATCCATTTTTGTGGAAGTCTTCTTTGTTGAGACCCTTTGTAGTTACTCCTATTTAAAGGTAACTTTGTCAGTAATCCTTAAGTGTCCTAAAGTTTTCTATGGTTTCAACCCCAAATACATGTTTGAGTCACTTAGGAAGTTACGTAAAAGTATCAGTATGTGCACACGATCTGAGAATTGTTCCTGGATTAAACATTGAAACAGATTTTTAAAATCGATAAAATGGATAGTAAACCCCCACATACTTTTACTATTTGTTATTTATTTTGTTCGCCTTATCTGTGCCAGCATTTTGGCAAGTTTAATCTGATACGGGTTTTGTGCAGGTACCCACATGATTGTGATTCCATGCCATGTCCAGACTCAGCACTTCACAACACATCTTCCCATCTTTTGGCTCTTACATTTTTTGCACTTCTCATATGATCCCTAAGGTGTTCCTTATTTGTGGTGTGGATATCGGGGGGATTAATATGCACTTTCCAGTTGGGTGCTGAGCACTGATTTTTTTTTTTTTTTTTTTTTTTTTTGGTTTTTCGAGACAGGGCTTCTCTGTATAGCGCTGGCTGTCCTGGAACTCGCTTTGTAGACCAGGCTGGCCTCAAACACGCCCGGCGAGCACTGATTCTTATTCTTAGTGTTTGGCCAGTCATGTTCCACTGACTCCATTCCAATGTAAAGAAGTTGTTTCATTGACAAAGTTGGGGAGCAGCCCAGATCTATCCAGATTGGAGTTTTGAAGTGTTTTAAGAGATGTTTTTTATCTTAGCATATCTCATACATGTGAAATGTATGTGTGCTGTTAACTTCCACTATAGAATATTGAGATTAATAGTAAAATGGGCCCACCATCTAGCTCCAGAATGATGTTCGTCTGTACCTTGGTCTTTTGAGTCTTTGGTATCTTATCTCTGGAATCACTATTTATATCTGTTGATTTTTGAATGTTGCAGGTAAGCTCTCAAGAACTGTTCTGTCACATTATTATTCAGCTCAATTTTTTTTTGTCCCAATGAAATGCTTCATTGTTGACACAAAAGATATTTGAGTAACATTTGTTACTTACATTTGCTTAGTGTGTTGTTCTTTTAATTTTATCACCATTTCCTTAGTGAAGCTGTGGTCCACCAATTTAGACAATTCTGTGGCGAGCATTGAGGCAAAGGCTAACGTGTGCTGTGTGAAGTTCAGCCCCTCCTCCAGGTACCATCTGGCTTTCGGCTGTGCAGGTAAGAAATTAAAGTAAATTTATTTCCTTTTGATTTTTGTTTTAACATACCTAAAAGTGCATTTGAAAACGAATTGGCTACTTTTTATAATCATAGGTTTTCTTTTCATTGTTAAGTTATGATAAACCGAGTTGCATCATTCTCATCTACTGCTATTGCTAATTGTGGCATCCAGTCACCTGTCTTTAACACATAGAGACAGGCTTGTGAATTTTTGTTGGCTGCCTGCTAAATGTTGATGTGCATTTTTCTTAGAAAGTAGCAGAATTAGTGTTTATTAAACAGCTTTACTGAGAGGATCAGGAATTTTTTTAAAGAAGCCTATTCATTTCTTTGACTATTTATTTCCTGTTATGCATAAGACACCCAAGGGGAATAAACATGCCAATCATTTATTATAGAGTACATGCTAATGTAGTATTTTTTTTAAGATAGATGTTCTAGTCATAGTAAGGAGTTAGTTGAAATATTTTTTGCAATTCTGTTTTACACTTATCACGTAGAGTGGCAGTTTTCGTTGTGAGAGAGCCATGAGTTTCAGAATAAGTCACATTCTTGCTCTACTCTTAATTTTTTGTGTTTTTATTTTTTTCTATCACTTTAATACTTATGTTAAGAAAAAATACCTATCATTTAATATGTGAAAATTCCTTGATTTTTTTTTTCATAATAATGGTTTTTTTTTTTTTTTTGTCTGTAAAGCTAACACTTGTACAGAGCACATTAATAATGTTTGAAAAGGCCACTGTATTCAAGCCTGTCCTCATCAGTGCTCCTGTTTCCATGCACCCCTCAGACCCTGCTGATTTACTCAGTTCACATTAACCACAAGTGTAATCTTGAACACGTTGGCTCTTATCTGTCGAGTCTCAATGTTGATGCGTATTGTGTACATGCTAGATATATACATCTTGAAATATTTTTCCCTGGTATAAATTCTGATTTTTTTTAACCTAGTCTTTACTTTTCCATTTAAGCCTTAATGTTCATATTTTCCCAATCAGCTAAATTATCATATTATAAAATAATTGACAGTAATTAGAGTTACAAATATGTAATAGTTCTGGGAGCATTATTATTGATGTTGTATTTTTCTCCATATAATTTCATGCAATGTATTTCTTTTAATTTGGATTTTTTTCATAAGTGAAATTTTATAGTTTGTTTCCTGTAGGGCCTGGAATTTCTCTGATCAGCTTTCTTTTTTATATAATTTTGTTGTGATTTTAAGCAAAATAATAGTTTCGTTCTCTATTGTGCTACTTTTTTCCCATGATTCATGCTTCCTTTATTTTATTACCAACCACCATGCCACATCCAGGAAAACAGCACACAAACTGGCAACCAATGTAATCCAGTTGTACAACAAGCTGAGGTTTACAGTAGTAGTACATTTAAGGCTTTTAAATTTGGAAAAGAAAATAAAAAATAAAAAAAAGAACTAAAATAAGAACAAACAACCACAAACCCAATCCCGCAACCAGTAGAAGTAGTGTAGTGATCCTTTTTTTCTGATATTGTACTAGTTTTTTAAAACATGAACAGAGCCGGGCGTGGCGGCCCACACCTGTAATCCCAGCACTCGGGAGGCAGAGGCAGGCAGGTTTCTGAGTTCGAAGCCAGCCTGGTCTACAAAGTGAGTTCCAGGACAGCCAAGGCTATACAGAAAAACCCTGTCTCAAAAAAACAAAAGAAAAAAAAGAAAAAAAACATGGACAGAAACTGTTACAATTTGCCTTTCCAGTAGACATATTTATTTTTCATACTAAATATAGTAGCTTTTTATAGCTTTTGAGCTTACATCAGCCAAAAAATGTTAGTTGTGCTTCTTTTGCAGTGATTCATTGCAGTTCTACCTCAGTGCAAAACCGGAAGCAGAGTTGTGTGTACTAGTGTTTATGCTCCATGTCCATTTCATTTAGTTGAGTTGGCTTTTCTTGTTCTGTTACTAGAACATCTATTTTCATAAACTAGCCTATTAAAATCAAATAATTTAAGTTATTGCTTTTTGCTTCAATACACATTCTATATTTTATCCAGTACCTTTCAGAATCAGTTCACTAGGTTTATTCTGTTGATATCTTGATGCTTATTCATTTTGTCAGTCACAATTGTGTTTGTCTTTCTTGAGTAACCATGGCTTGAACAGTAGGGAGACACTCTACCAACTGTGAATGCCACTAGGCTCCTATTCCTGATAAATTTCCTGTATTATGTATAGGCAGTCACCTGGGAGCTGAGCCTCTGGGCATGCCTGTGTAAGATTATCTTAGTTACATGAATTGATTTGAGGAGACCCATCTCGACTATGGGAAAGACTGTTCCCTAGGCAGGATCTTGGGTTATATTCCTGGAGAAAGCACCCACTAGCATAAATATCTTTGTTGCTCTTTGCTTCAATGGATGTGTGTGCAATGTGAGCAGCTTCTGCTACTGTGACTTGTGCATCATCTTGGTGGAATGGGAATACACAATGATTAAAGATTCCCTGATTATTCTACTTTCTGCTGTATGGACATGTCTCTTCTACTGATCCTGGTAGTGCCTGTTGTTGGATTGCTACATATGGCATTTATTATGTTGAAATATGTTTCTTTTCTGCCTTCAGTTTTTTTCATAAAGACCTGATGAATTTATCAAATATTTTATCTGCATTTGTTGAAACAATCAAAGCTTTAGTCCTTCATTTCTTTGATAGAGTATCAGTGTCATTGATCTGCACATGTTGAGTCATCCTTCCATCTCTGGAAGTAATAGATGGTTTTCTGAAACCTTTCTGCCCCCTTTTTATGTTTACTTAATTTGTGTACACAAGTGTATGTGTGTATGTGTTTGTGTGTGTGTGTGTGTGTGTGTGTGTGTGTGCACAATGTGAGATACACAAGTGGAAGTCAAAGGGGACTACTTGCCCTAATCAATTCTGTTCACCTCCTTAATTTCAGGAATCGAAGTGAGGTGGTCAGAGATAGTGCCAAGTGGCTTAACTCTGTCTGAGCCACCTTGCCAGTTCCATAGTCTAGTCTTGGGGGGGGTTGTTTTATTTATTTAAGATTTTATTTTTATTCATGTTTATATGAATAAACATGTGTATGTGAGTCCATAGAGACCAGAAGAGGGCAGCAAATATCCCGGAGCTAGAGTTACCATCTGGTCAGGAGCCGTGTGTCGCTGAGAAACAATCTTGGATCCTCTGGAAGAGCAGGACTTGCTCGCTCGCACTGCTTTTTTGGTGTGCTCGTGCTCATTTGTTGCTATATGCTTCCTCTTTCTACTGCTTCTGCTACATTCTGTCAGTGTAGGCATTTTGTGCTTTTCTTTGTATTTGTTTTGAGAAATTTAATATTTCTTTATTCCATTGATTGTTCTTAAGTTGTTAACTTACATGTAATTATATATAATGCCCACAGTTTTATTACTGATTTCCAGGTTAATTCAACTTATAGTTGGAAATAGTACTGAACAATTCAGTATAGTTTAATTCTGTTGTTTATAGATTTTCTGTCCAGATGGTCTATTAGTGAAAGAAGCTTTTAAATGCCTCTATTACTCTACTGAAATCTTTCCTTAGGCCTATTACTATTTTCATATGTATTTGTATGCTCAAATATTGGGTGCATTCCTGCCGAGAGTTATCCTCTTCCTCTGATATGGCCCTTTTATACTGTGACCCACCTCCCTTGCTGACATGACTTAAAGTCTCTTAGTTAACGTCTGGGTGGCCACTACTACTTAGTTTCTTTTTGAAAATGTCATTTGCATGGAATGGCTTTATTTTTCTCCAGTTTTAAGCAATGCTTGGCTTTAAAGTTGTGGAAAGTCTCATGCCAGTGGACTTAATGTATTTATGTCTGTATTATTATTTTGGTTGTTTTGTCCTTTAATTGCCTGTACACAGCTATTTAAGACCCTCTGTCTGAATATTCATACCTATCAACCCTTTGTCAACTCTCTTTGACAGCTTATATTCATTTTGCTTAGATGATAATAAGTCCATGAGTGTTGTTGGTGTATATTCATACCCACTAATGTCTTTACATGAAAGGATTAAGGATTTATCATCTGGTATTGTGCTTATCCTTCCAGATATTTTAAATAAGTTTTTTTTTTTTTTGAGTGTACAGCCAGTGCTGCTATTTCAGTACTATAGAGAATCCTCAAAAGCAGAGATTCCCACCCCAACCTTTATGTGTGCTATTCAAGAGAACAGTAAGAGTACTTAGAAAGTGCGGTTCATCATGTAAGCCTCTACCTGAGGCTGACTACGGTAGGCCCAGCTGCCTTTTCCTCAGCCAACACTCTTGTAAGACACTGATTGTTTTTTCCCCTATAATGATCAATTACAAACTAGACCCCATGTTCCTATTCAGTGAGTTGGCTACTACTTCTTTTTTTTTTTTTTTTTTTAAGATTTCTTTATTTTTTTTTTTAAAGCTTTATTTATTTATTATATGTAATTACACACATAGCTGTCTTCAGACATTCCAGAAGAGGGCGTCAGGTCTTGTTACAGATGGTTATGAGCCACCATGTGGTTGCTGCGATTTGAACTCAGGACCTTTGGAAGAGCAGTCGGGTGCTCTTACCCACTGAGCCATCTCACCAGCCCAACTACTACTTCTTTTAATCTCTAGTGATAATGGCTTTGTCCATGTCATTGTTAGATGTGTGAGTCACCGTTAGAGCCCATGATCTGTTAAGACCAACACAACACAGAGACTGGACACAGGACAGTGGTATACTCGGAACCTTCGCCAGCCAAGCCAGCCTAGCCACAGTACAGATCCTTTTCACTCTGGCCACAGACCCCACCCCCACCCCTCAGCCCCGGGGCGAGTTCAGAATGTAGTCTTCTCCATGATTACAAAAAAAAAAGCTCTTAGGGTCTACCGTGTACTGGGTTTCAGTAGCCTGGTAATGTGCCTTTTTTTTTTTTTTTTTTTCTTTCTTTAGCCTCAGGGGATTGGAGTCTTGCCTAGCATTGTGCTATCCGGGTTCAAGGAAGAAGTGGTAGTGGCAGCTCATTGATATCAGACCCGCTTTACCCATAGTTTTATTGCCTGAACACTGGCTTGGGAATTGACCTTCAGGCTGTGTCAGATGGTGCATTGCATCTTCATGTTCTGGTACTAGCCTCTTAAGTTTTAGGCCTGGAGCTAGTTTCTTCTCTTTATCCTTAGCTAGCAGTTTTTCCTACTGTTTTCTTCCTGTTGTCTTTTGTATTTTCTAGTCTGCTTGCTTCTGTTGGGCTAAAACAAGATAATGTGATCTCTCTCCTAGATTCCTTACCTCATCTGAGGGGTAGTTTTCATAAATAATGCTTCAAAAATAATGTTTCGATGTGAAGATGATCTCCCTCATCTCACCCCCCTTGCTCTGATGAGAACAACAAATCCAGTTAAATTATTTTGCCTCCCTTTTCTTCATTTGCTACATTTATCTCTTAATTTTATTTTAGATCACTGTGTCCACTACTACGATCTTCGTAACACTAAACAGCCAATAATGGTATTCAAGGGACACCGAAAAGCAGTGTCTTATGCCAAGTTTGTGAGTGGTGAAGAAATTGTCTCTGCGTGAGTATTCTCCTTGGAGGGTGAGCTTGATACAGAGGTCTTATCATTGATGATGTAGGTTTATGCAAAAAAGGACCTTGGATTACTTTCTCAAATAGCAACAGATTTGCATGTCTTCCATTGAAATACATGTATCTTACCTGCTTTGTTCATTTTTATATTATGAATATCACTTTTATTTTATTTAATAACATTTGATCTTCAAATTTGGTTTCTGTCACTACTTCTGAAGAAGTAATATTTGGTGCAACAGAAAGAAAAAATAGCTTATTTGAGTAAAGTAACCCAGTGTGTTACTGTGTAAGTCTACCTTCAGTGTAGTAGTAGAATGATTATTGATTTTAAATGACTTATTGATTTTTTTTTTATATTAACCTAAACCAGTTTCTCAGTAAAATCTATTTTAAAGAGAACTTTTGAAGTGTCTACTTATATCTAGCAAATGTCCCTTGTAAAACTTTTTAGTTGCTTTTTTAGGTAGTAAAATGTCAGTGATGTGAACTTGTTGTCAAACTATAGAACTTTTCTAACAATATGGGTAGTTCCATATTTTGGTTATTCTTCTCATAATCTAGTAAATCCATATGTAATTTCTCTCTACAGGCTTTCTTTTTTTTTTTTTTTTTTTTAACTTGGTTCCTTCTCTCCCTTAGAGAATTGTTTATTCCAGTGCCTTGAATTTTGTTTTGTACCTTCACCTTCACACCAGTTGGTCTAAATAAGAATTGGGTGATTTGGCAAGACAAAAAAAAGACAAAAAATATTCTCCCCCCCCCCCCCTCCGAGACAGGGTTTCTCTGTGTAGCCCTGGCTGTCCTGGAACTCACTTGGTAGACCAGGCTGGCCTCGAATTCAGAAATTTGCCTGCCTCTGCCTCCCAAGTGCTGGGATTAAAGGTGTGCGCCACCACGCCCAGCCCCCCAAAATATTCTTAACTGAGCTTTCCAAGGGAGTTATATGGGTAATTAATTAATGATCTTAAATTAGATGATAGCTAAAGTGTAATCCCTCTTTAGAAAAAGTACAATAGGCAGTAAATAACCTAAAAATGAGGTACAGTGTAAGAGGAAACATAAGAGAACATCTATTGCAACACTTGAATGAAACAGATTAAAGCACGTTTCTTTTAATTTTTTCTTATAGATTTATTTAGTTAGTTTATGTATATGAGTATTCTGTCTTCATGCATGCTAGAAGAGGGCATCAGATCCTTTAGAGATGGTTGTGAGCCACTATGTGGTTGCTGGGAATTGAACTCAGGACCTCTGAAAGACCAGCCATTGCTCTTTACCTCTGATGTCCAACCCCTAACGCACATTTCTAAAAGACCTCAAATGCTCAAATCAAACCATTTAGATCTTAGTATTATTCACTTGCAGCCTTCTGAACCTCAGTTTTCTCACCTCCAAAATGGGGATAATAATAAGACTAAGTTTTTTGATCTTTAATAAAGTAGGTAAAACCTGTGTCGAAGTGTCCTATTCAGTGATGATAAGTGTAATTAAAAAGATTTAATTATGTAGTCCTTAATAAATATATTGACATACTCCCTTAATGAAAGTATAAGAAAGAAAATCAGTATAGGAAAGCAGTTTGCAGAATGTTAGCAGTTTTAAAATTACCTTTGTTTATTAGAATTACCAGTGATTTTTATGCAAAAAAGAGGTTGTTTTGGATAAGCAACTAGATGTATATATTCTTTCACCACAGTAGACTGCATCATGTAGTTTCCAATAGTACCTCTTACCTGTAGGGGATAGCATGAAAATAATTTATTTCTACTATACCAGTAACTCACCAGTTGAAAGATAAATCACAATGAGGGTCTCCCTGAAATGAAACACATCTCTCAGGGCAAAGTCTAATTATTTATTGATGGTGGGATGGTGGTATTAGAGCCATTAATGTTTGCTTTCTGTATACCCAAGCATTACTGAAAGCATGTTAAATGAGTTTGGTTTTTACAGTTTTGGTTCATTTAATTCTATAAAATAGATCATCATGTCTCATATTTCATTGTTAAAACTGGAGCCAATGAGGACGAGACTCGGATGCACAGGCACCACACAATCTGCATTTTTAACCACAAAACTAGATTTTTATTTTTATTATTTTAAATTCCTAGTGGTGATAGTTTCATACCGTGAAATCTAAAATTTACTCTTTGTGTTTTTCTCAGCTCAACAGACAGCCAACTAAAACTGTGGAATGTGGGAAAACCATACTGTCTACGTTCCTTCAAGGGTCATATTAATGAAAAAAACTTCGTAGGCCTTGCTTCCAATGGAGATTATATAGCTTGTGGTAAGTGAACTTGTATTTTTAAACCAACTTTGCAAACACATGTCCTAGCAGTGTTCAATGCAGTCTGTGCACTGGGAAGGCAGCATCCCAGCCTTGTGTCGAGGACAGCGTTCTTGTCTTTTCCAGCCATGTTGGGGAGAATTAGTTTTCATTTCTGCAGATGAGTGAGCCCTGTATTCATAGAATTGCCAAAGATTTTCACTGCTCTCTTGTCATTTTAAATATGCCACAGTTTCTGTAGATATGTTATATAGAAACTATTAGTATCTGCTAGTAGTATTTCAAGAAGACATCTTTTCAGAAGCTTCATACTCATTTTACCCTGTCTAGTATCCTTTTGATTTAGCAGTCATTTGACTTGCATGAACCTAATTCATGAGTTTTTATTATATAGAATTTGTGAAGATTTAAATGGGAAGTGGAAAAATTCAATTTGCTATTGTTCAAATGTTCTGATAGAGTAAATGAACTTTTGTCAACACTTTTAAATGATATTGCCCTTATTCTGTAAATTATATTTTCTCCAAATTTATGATCTTAAATACCACCAAAGTAGATATGCAGTGCAGTTATCCTCAGAGGCTTCTGAAGTCTGTCAGTTTGACTTCTCATCTGATAGGGTAATGCTGTGTGGGGAATGGAGAATCAGTTTGGGCTATTCAAATTGGCCTTTTAAGAACTATAACCTTAATTTTCCTCTCTTCATGGTAATATTTACAAATGCTGTTTAGGATTCTTGTTTCCGTACGAAATTTCTAATGCACAGAGCTCTGCTATAAGTGATTTTTTAAATATATATATTATATATATAATATATATATATATATATATATATAAAATATATATATATATATTAATTCTTTTCAGTTTTAGAATTATCAACACTTTAAACTATTTAACAATGCTTATTTATTTAAATTAGTAAAAAATAGTTGTACCCTTTCTCCTGTAGTTTGCAATTAATTGGTCTTATAATCTTGACTTTCAAATTTGAATATAAAAGATAATTGGTGTCTTTAGTAAAGTTTAGATTAATAGTCACTGTCTAAATGTTGTGTTTGAGAAATAGAAATGAAGTTCACTGTAGCTAAAAGTCTTAGATTCAGTTTCCAGCACAGAGTGGGGAGCTGATAGAAAGAGTGTAATTCTAGCTGGCTGTGATGCCCATACACCTATGATCCCAGCATCTGAAAGGCAGAAAGAAATAATTGTGAGTTTAAGAACAATCTGTGCTACATAGAAAGACTCTCAAATAAATATTTATGTATTCTAATTCTATGTTTTCCCATTCTAAAACAATTATGTTTTCTTTTTAGGAAGTGAGAACAACTCCCTCTACCTGTATTATAAAGGACTTTCTAAAACTTTGCTAACTTTTAAGTTTGATACAGTTAAGAGTGTATTAGACAAAGATCGGAAAGAAGATGACACGAATGAATTTGTCAGTGCTGTGTGTTGGCGAGCACTATCAGACGGGGTAAGTTTTCATATATGTATTTTAAACATGGCATTTTATATAATGTTTATGATTACAGTTAATAGGTTGTTTTATTGTTTTTGTCTTAGATTTTAAGGTATAGCTGGGTAAATGGTTTGTGTTTTCTCTCTTTTTTTTTTTTAGGCATCACAATGCCGGGGGCGGGGGCAGTGTTTTTACAGTTAGTATAACATTAGTGTACAGTGTCTATTTGATGACACTGATGTAGCCCTTAACATTCACTACTGCACACTGACTCACGCTGAGCATCTTTCAGTCCAGAAGGTTCTCTCAGTGTCATTGCCAGGTATAAATATAAATAAATATGAATATATCATGCCATGCATCTTCTGTACCATATTTTAGCATAGCATTTTATATCTGTTTATATAAACAAATACTTAATTCTAAGTATATCACCAGTCTCCTTACTATTTAGTATTAATATAATAATATATAATATAGATTGTAGTTTGGGAGCAACAGATTTTATATATATCCTGGGATAGAGTTGGACTGGACATTGGAGCTTTACATAAGTACATTATGTGATGTTTCCACAACAACAAAATTAATGAATAAGTCATTTCTTAGTATATCTTCACTTGCCTTGAGACATGACAGAAGAATTTCCAGACTAGGAATGAGCTATGCTCAGAGAAGCTTTTTATGGGCAGAGAAGTTGGGAGTCTAGTGTTGCTAAGCTACACTGTAGGTGAGACTTTAAGTGAAGACATGTGATCCAGGGTAAAACAGTGTAAGGTAAACTGTCACATTGAAAATCAACTTCAGATCCTATGAATCCCTGAAATTGACTGACAGTTCCTGGACTGCTGGTGCCCACAGAACACAGACTTAAATTATCTATAAAGGAAAATTAACATACTTACTTTTCTCATTTATTCTTTTGCTTTTTAAAATGCAGTAAGCAGGGCACAGTAGCAACTAAAAAGGCATAGGAAAATATAGGAAAATATAAGGCAGAATAACTAGAAATTCAGCATAGCAACACACAACAGAAAAAGAATGATATCAGCTCTAGATTACAATTAACTCTCCTGTCTTATAGTAACCATGCTTATAAAATGAAAGACATGATTAAAAATTTCATTTGGGAATTGGATCAAGTTTTGAAATGAAAACACAATGAATTCTGTGGATGAGTTAAATGGAAGATGAGGAGGAAGAGCCACCACCAGTGGATAAGCCACCACCAGAGGAAGCATCAAGGGGCAGGGGTTTGTTTCAGTTGGTTTAAGCATGAGGACCTGAGTTAGATCCCTAGTACCTACAGAAGAAAGGCTAAGCACACTGGCCCACGCTTATAATGCTATGGAGGCAGAAATAGTGGGATCCCTGGGGTATTCTAGCCAATGAGACTCAGAAGAATCAGGTGGAATGTGACTGACATTGATGTCAGCCTTTGTCCTCTGTATACTCTCTAAAAGGCCAGTGCTGCAAAACGATGGGCAAATGAAGAAATTAAGTAAAGGATCCAGAATATCATTTACTATATTCAAGAAGAGACTTTAAAATGTGAGAAGATGAATAATTTTTTATGAACAAAATTTAGAGGGGACCATTTTTCAGACCTGTATAAAGTTGATAAAAGAAATCAATTAGTTGAGCCTTGGAACTTCAGGAAATGGAGATTTGAAGTCCACAGTACCCGTGGATGTAAATACCGTAGGACCTGCTGTAGATTGTCTTCCCACAGCACTGTTTCATTGAAATGCATTAAGACAAATATAAAACTGTATCCTAGTTTCAGATTAATCCCTTAATTTCTTTTGAAACACTTTAGTGGACTAGGAGAACCATGAATTGATATACCTTGCTTCTATTGTAGACTCAATAGTGTAAGACTGAGTGAAAACCAAAGCATGCCACCGTGTTGAGGTAAACCCACTGTCTCTGGTTGATACATACACTTAGCCTAAGTCAGGAAGAAGTCTAAAACCCTGCCTGTGAGGGGTTGAATGCTTAGTCTACTGAGTTTAAAGGTTTGTGGTTCCCTATGTTATTTTCTTCTGTACGTTTTAATAATTTTTTGCTAGATAAAAACCAGTTGTCTTATCTTCTGACTCTTGCTAATGATGACTTTACTATTTAACAGGATGGGATGGATGGATGGATGGATGGATGGATGGGATGGATGAATGAATGAATCAGTGTAAAGGATTCCTCTCTCATTTACGCATAGTGTCTTCCTTTAAATATGTTTAATTCGTTGAAAATTTCACACAGCTTTGTATTAATGAAGTATTATTTATATTTATGAGATACAATGTGATGTTTTGAGATAGATACAACGACTGTGTCTGTATATCAAAATGATTAGATTTAAGCCAGTTAGCAAGCCCATCATCAAAGGTTTGAGTTTGGAGATGAATAGGGACACTCAGATGTCTGGGTAGCAGATTTATTATAAGAGTTATTAATGCCAAAACAGACAGATGGTATAGCAGGGCTCTGAGAAGAGTTCAGACCACATGACCAAGTAGTGGTTCCCTTATAGGTTTCAGAGAACAGGCAGAGCTCTGTGTCCCATAGTTAATAGCCCACACACTCTTGGATTCCTGGACGGCAGGAGAATGTGTCATCTTGAGGATAGGAAAAAGGAGAACTCCATTTCATCAATATGTATGTCGTAAGGGTAGTCTCTAATAGCTTGGTGTCTGTTGGTCCCAGCTGTGACAAAGGAGAGAGAGAGATAAATGCAGATGGGTATGACCTAAGTGGGTTCTAACATATCCTCCTCTATCACATTGTTTTTGTTTGGAGGTGGTTTGGGGGTTTTTTGTTTGTTTTGTTTTATTCACTTTACATTCCACTATCAGCCCTCCTCTACTCTCAGCCCCCTCCTTGAAGCTCCTCCTCCCTTCTCTGAGAAGGAGGAGCCCCCATTATCTTTCCCTACCCACCCTCCCTTCCCAGCCCCCTGTACATCAGTCACTGCAGAGGTAGGTGCATCCTCTTTCACTGAGGCCAGACAAGGAGACCCAGTTAGGGGAGTGGGATCTACAAGCAGGAAATGAATTCAGGAACAGTTGTTCGGGGACCCACATGAAGACCAAGCTGGAGATATACATACATACATACATACATACATATATATATGCCACTCTTTGGTTAGTCGTCCAATCTCTCAGAGCCCCCAAGGGTTCAGCTTTTTTGACTGTTAGTATTCTGGTAGAGTCCCCATTCTCTTTGTGTCTCTCAATCCTTCCACTGACTCTTCCACAAGACTCCTGAACTCTTATCTAATATTTGGCTAAGGGTCTCTACATCAGTTTCAGTCAACTGTTGGGTAGAGTCTCTCAGATGACAGTTATGTTCGGATCCTGTTTACAAACATCACAGAGTATCATTAATAGTGACAGGGATTGGTACCCATTGGATAGGTCTCAATTTGGGCCAGTCATTGGTGGGCATCTCTAGTACATGCCAGAGACCTGAAGTATCTGTGAGATATTTATTTTGGAGTTCTTGGGCATATACCCGGAAGTAAGAAAGCTGAGTTATTTATGTTAGTTGTGTTTGTAGTATTTTAAGGAACTTCCATAGTAAATGGACTTGCTTATCTTCCCACCATCAGCATTTAGGGCTTTCCTTGTTTTCATGTCTTCATCAGTATCTATCTGTTGTTTATTTTCTTGATGATAGCTGTTCTGATTTAGAGTGATACATCTAAGATCATTGAAGTTTCAACTATTTTGAATTATGTATTAGTAAATGTCACCATGATATGCAAATAAATGTAAAATGTATATACCTCTTGTCTAATAGGAACTTTGTGCTGTCTCTCCAACATTTCTCCTTTGCTTTTTTATTCCTAGCCTCTGGTAACCATTATTTTACCTTCTACTTCTATTCATTTGACATTTTTATATAATATACACAAAAAATGTCATGATTATTCTTCTGTGTATGACTTATTTTACTTATCCCAGTGCACTCCAGGTTCATTGTAAGTAAACAGCATCATGTCATTTTTGTACCAGGTAGATATGTGTGTGTGCACGCGTGCATACAAGCATATAATGTACATATATGTGTCTGCCTGTCTGATGTCTTCTTTATTCATTTGTTGGTGGTTATTCTGTACCTTGGGTTTTTTTTTGTTGTTGTTGTTGTTTTTTTCTTTTGAGATTTTTTTTTTAATTTTTTAAAATTTATTTATTATTATACATAAGTACACTGTAGCTGACTTCAGACACACCAGATCTCATTATGGGTGGTTGTGAACCACCATGTGGTTGCTGGGATTTGAACTCAGGACCTTTGGTAGAGCAGTCAGTGCTCTTAGCCGCTGAGCCATCTCTCCAGCCCTGTACCTTGTTTCTTATAACGAACAATGTAGCTCACATGGAAGTACAATTGTCTTAGGATGCTAATTTCCCGACTTTTGAGCTCTGTAGTATTCCCTAGGATTCCTAAGTCACATGGTTGTTATATATTTAGATTTTTAAGGAACATCTTCATACTGCTTTTCACAATGGCTGTACAAGTTACATTCCCACCAATATCATGGCCAGGATTTATCTTCTTATGACATAAATTCTAACAGATAGGTGATGATATCTCATTGTGATTTTGTGCCTCTGTGGTGATTTGTCATATTGAACATTCTTCATATTCATGTTGCTCACTTTCCTATTCTTGTTAAGAAATGTTTGTTCTGTTCGCTTGCCCACTCCCAACCCCAAGCTATATATTTACTGCTGGGTTGTTCTTAGGATCCCTTAACATGAACATTTTACCAAGTGTTGGAAACATCTAAATAGAATTCATTGATTATCTCATAGTGCAGTTTCTTTCTTGTTTTAGTTTTAAAAAATCTCATCTGTAGTCAATGCTTTTAAGATCATACCCAAAATAGATCATTGCCTGTTTCAATATATTGATACTTCCCCGTTGTGAGTTTTATTTTTGTATTTTTATAGTTTCATGTCTAAAATATAGTCTTACAGAATAGCCAAGTATCATTCTTCTGCATATGAATATCCTCTTTTGCCATCTCTTCAATAAAATTTCAGTATAAAATACTTCAAAACAAGGTACAGGCATACATCAAAGAATCTCCCACCATGAATCGGTAGATTTATCTTGGAGAGGTTCGGGACATGCAAGTCAGTAAACATAATAAATCATATAAATGGTCTAAACACACAAAAACATGTCAGTGGATATACAAGCTTTTAACAAAATCCAAAAATCCCTTCATGGTAAAGTCCTAGAGAGAGTAGGACTGGGAAGTAAAGAGAACAACATAATAAAGGTTAGGTATGAGAATCTCCCAATCAACATTACCTACTGTAAGTGGGGAAATCTCAAAGCAATCCCATTAGAATCAGAATGAGAGGGCTGTCCACTATTCCCCCTCCCTTTCAGTACAGTGCTCAAATTAGTGAGTCAGGAGAAGGAATTAAAGAATCTAAGTAGGGAAAGAAGTCAAATTATCCCTGTTTGCAGATGAGAGCATGTTATACATAAGAGATTCAAAAAATTCCAAAGAAAAACCTCTGGAGGCATTCAACATTTATGGCAAAGTAGCAGGGTAAAATAACCTTTTTGTATACTACCAACAATCATGCTGGGGGTAAACTTAGGCAAGGATGTGATGGACTTATACAGTGAAAACTTGAAATACCTGAAGTGGGAAATTAAGGAAGACTCTAAAATATGGAACAACTTAAGTGCTTATGGATTGGCAAAATTAACTTGTCAAAATGATTATTCTACCAAAAGCAGTTTACAGATTAAATAAAATCTTGAACAGAATTTCTCAGAATATTCATTATCAGAATATTCATTACAGAAATAGAAAATAAAATTTTAAAATGAATATGGTAACACAAAAGACCCAGGCAGCAACAGCAATATGAGCAATAAAGAACAGTGCTAGAAAGATAACCATTGCAAATTCTCAGAGCTAGTACTGAGCTGCAGTAATGCAAACAGTGTGGTTCTCACCCAGTTATGCACAGAGTCAACATGAGTATATATTACAGCAAATTAAAACGCAGCATCTTCAACAACTGCTGCTACCAAGACTGGTTGCATGTGTGTAGGATGAAATTAGATCCATCTCTATTACCATGCAAAAATTAACCCCAAATGAATCAGTTTGCTTAATGATACATTGAAATTGCTTGAATAAAACATAGATAATATCCTATAAGAAATGGTTGTGGGAAAGAACCTTCTAAATAGGACTCTGTTATCCAAGGATTAATGTCATAAAACTAAAAAACTGCTGAACAGCTAAGGAAGAGTAAGCTCACCAAGTGAGAAAATTATACATTTGATAGAACATTAACATCCAGAATATGTAAAAACTCAGAAAACAGAGTCAAGAAGCCAAGTGACCCAATTCAAAGGTAGGCTATGGATTTAATGGAGCATTTTCAACAGAAGAAATAAAAATAACTAAATAAGGCAGCCCTAGGCCGGGCATGGTGGCACACGCCTTTAATCCCAGCACTTGGGAGGCAGAGGCGGGTGGATTTCTGAATTCGAGGACAGCTTGGTCTACATAGTGAGTTCCAGGACAGCCAGGGCTATACAGAGAAACCCTGTCTTGAAAAACATAAAACCAAAAAAAGAAAGAGAGAGAGAGAGAGAGAGAGAGAGAGAGAGAGAGAGAGAGAGAGAGAAAAAAGGCAGCCCTGGGGTGGCTGGAAAGAGATACCCAAGCCTCTGCTCTGGCCCTGGCGTGGGCACCTTTACAATAAAGGAGTATGTGATAGCAAGATGGGAAAGAAGAAGTGAGTAGTGGCAAGCTAGGATGGAACACAAAGCCTAACAATTCATACATGGGGGAGAGAGGTAGAACGGAGACGCGAGGAGCAATGAGCCACTGGGGGTTGTGCCGATGTCAGTGCCCAGGCTGTCGCCAAGGACCATGTCTGGGTCCATGGCTCTGTCATGCTGGAGCCTGTGCTGATGGCTGTGGCCTGTGTTGCTTCCTAAGTCTCGGGAATATTGTAAAAGAAGAGGTAGATTTAATGAATGCACTTACAGATACTGAAATGTACATAATGGAAAAACACATTTTCTAGTAAATACTTAACATAGATCTGACCAAGCCCCGTTCCCCTCCCCAAAATTGCTTATAACACGTGTAACAAGAAGAATTTCCTACTCATTTAAGCCTATACTCTATTTGGAGGAAATAATGGAATTTTCCTTAAACAGTCTCAAGATAACCCCTGTACTCCTGCCACTGGTGCTATATTGATGTGATGTCAACGTGAGAAACTATGAGTAAATTTTTCCATCAGTCTTAAATAAATCCTTAAGAAGCCATCTCCTTCATCCTTTTAGTACTTTATTATTGATAAACAGCAGTTTTGAAAATAAACATGAGAATTTGATTAACTATTAATATTTGCATTTTAATTATGGAGTTTCCTGTTTTTATGCCTGTCTAGTTATATATTACATATTAGAAAAGTGAAAGAAAAAAATAGTAACAAGCTTTCTTCTCATCCTATTGCATTTTATAAAGCTATGCCTGGCCAAGAAAATATTTGGGCACTATAAATGCAGCTAACTTACTCAAGAGATTATCCCTTGTCCCTGCATCATTTGTGCTTTGGTGTGTTCATTTTTCTTCTAGTAGTAGAGGACTTTCAGTAAATAAAGGATAAATAAAGTTATGTGTAAGTCTATCACTTGCACAGAACAGTTAAGTTTAGGGGGTTTGTCCGCATAGTGTTCATCCTCTATTAAGAAGAAAACAGTATTGGGACATTTTTTCTGTAAATCTCCTACCAAATATGCCCCGGCAATGAAAACACGCGCCTAGATTTTGGCAGATCTACCACTACACTACCATCTTCCACAGCTTTTGAAACCCCTTAGAACTTGCGGTTTCTCCAGGCCATGTGCTTCTGCTCCGCTTTTCTCCTTCTTCCTCCTCCGCATCCTCTCCCTCTTCCATTTTCCCCTTCTAATCTCCCTCACCTTCTGCTCCACCTTTCCTTTTATCTGCCCAATCATCAGCTCTCCTTTATTTACAAACTAAGGTGGGAAGCAAGTTTACAGGAAATCACCTGAGTGCTGACTCATTCTTTGTTCTCCATCACTCACAAGAGAATGGAATTAACATCAAATATAATTAGCTCCAGGGCTATCCACCACAGGGCATAGGTAGTTTCTACCTATCTTTAGACATCTCACTGTGGAAACTTTTCACTCCATAGTATAAATACCAAGCATATAAATGTATGATGGCTTTACTGACAGTTCTCAAACCATAGTGTGATGCAAAAGCTATATCATAAGCTGTTTGACTAGTGTTTATTAGGTTTCTCTCAGTGTATTAAAATGTTTGGCAGGTCTTAAGTCTTTCCTTTGTTCTGCTTCCCCCAAAGATTTTGTTCTTTGAAGCAGTCCTTCCTTGTATCCTCTTTCTGTTCTATCCTCTATGCTGCTTATGCCATCAAAGAAAGGAAAGAAAAGAAGAGGGTAGGGAGGAAGGGACAAAGGGGGTTTGTCTGTGCTATTCTGACGACTCTCTTTAATCTAAGTCAAGTTCTTTGAGCCTAGATATTGGGAATACTAATATTACAGAGACAGATTTTCTTGACACAGTATATCAGCCACCAAAATGTTAAGTGTTTATTCAAGCAGCAACCAAGCATGAGGAGATGGGGATGGTTCAGGGGATGGCAGGGTTGAGGTATAAAAAAGCAGGTGACTTGAGGAAAAGGTTATTTGGAGGCTGCTGTTGGTTGCTTGGTTGGATTTTTTTTTAAGTGAAGTGATTGGTGATCTATACATAGTTAAATGGCCTGCCTTTCAAGAGGTACACATTCAGGAAATGACTTTATTAGCATGATCTAAGTTTTCAACCTTCTGTTGTCAAAATGTCTCCCATTAGACATTTGCCTAGAGTGAAGGAGGAGGAGTTTTTTACTCAGTTTGTAAGAGACAAATGGCCTCATGTTGGACAAACAGACAGACAAACAAATAGGAAAGAAAAGAACATGAAACTTAAATGTAACAGAGCTCCTGAGAATGTCTATATGAACTATATGAACTCAAACTGTGACAGAAGCGCAAAAAAGGCAACTAAAGCTGTTTGGCTTGATGTGCTCAGACTTCAGTTTCCTGCAGATCTTAACTCTTGATGCCTTTCTTCCAAATGTACTGCTGAGCCAAGCATATTTGCATGCCATGAAGCCAAAGGAAGTTGCAGAACCTTTGCACCCGTGCCTTCGGATTGCAGTTTTCCCACTCTACCAAGTGTCGTCTCTTCAGAGTCTTCTTTCTAGTCTAGGATGATGGAGGGAAACTGCCTGGTAGCATTTTAGCAGTGTTTGCCTCCCCCAGACAGCAGCACATAAAAAGATTTCTCATGCTTCTGTCCATTGTCCCCTTCATGTAGGCATGGTAGAAGAAAGCATGCAAGAGACTGTAGCTCTCACTTTAATGCCTTCTTCGTCTTCAGGTATTCATATTCAAGCTGCCCACATGCTACCATTAGTATGTCCTTAAACATACCAGCATATTCATGTCTTTCCATGCTGGAAAGCAAATGCTCGGGAGCTGTTTATCCTCACCCATGCCCAGCACTCCAGTTTTGCCTGTGAATTCTGATCTCTAAAATGCTTTCAGAATGTCACGAATTTATCTATAGATTTTTGCGGGGAGGGTATAAATTAGGAGCATGGCCTTTAGCTCTCTTGAGCTCTTTGCACAGCCTTCTGTTTTTTTAGCATCATTTTCTACAGATGAACTATCAAGAGTTGTTAATCAATTTTTATACTGTTTATCGTAAAATGCATAGTAGGAAAGCTAAAGATGTTCCTTGTGTTTCTGCCTGTTTACATGCCTGAAACTACTTCCTAAGGTTGCTGTTTGTAGTCCACCCCTACCCCAGTTCATGTGTGACCATTTAATGAAAAGTACCATTCACGAAGCATAAGTTAGCCTTTTAATTCATACTAGTAATTAAATCCTCTGTTTAGTTTCATATGAAATTGAGGTTCTAGGGAAAGTTTCAATACAAGCTTAGCCAGAGGGAGGGATTTTTAAAAAGTATGGGAAGAATATTTAGGGAGTCCAGAATTTGTGCCATGATATTTGTATGTGGTAAATAGTTCTCCAATAATTCTACTAACATATATGAAGAAACAAACCAATATGACCTTCCACTTATGAAACAATGAAGTTGCTACAGACATTCAAAGAGTGTTATGTTATTATAATAGTTTTCTACCACTTGAAAAAGCCTGGAATTTTAGTTTTGTTAGGCATGGTCTTATTTGATAGTTCAATTTAAAATCAATGTAGTTAAAGACTGAGTTAAAACTATTAGAGACTAGGGTCTTAGAAAGGCACACATGCGCATGCTAATTTGATCCTTTTAAGTACCTTAAATATGTATGCCTTCAGACCCTCCATCTCCCATTGGTAGAGGCTATCATCATCCCTTGACCTTATGCCCTTATTCATAGCAAATCTTATTTGAATTATCTTGCTTATTTAAAACCTACCAGTGATACCTCCAATGATTACACAATAAGATGTAAGTTTTATGTAATATCTGATAACTTTCAGAAGCAGAAAATGCAAATTATTGTTCCAAGTTCAGTATCATAGAATTTTCAACATCATTACATGCATACATAGCATACAAAGCCTATGCATTGCCTATGTTGGAATTCATAATTACCTGGAATGTGTATTTAAAATTGTAGTTTCTTAGCCTTATACTTGTTACCTCAAAGTTTCTGAAGATGAGACCTCTGGTCCATCGCAGGGCAGACTCCAGCAACCTGACAGCCTTCTAGTGTCACTGTTAAAACCTCACCATGCCCAGTAGAGCTACCTGAGGGACCAAACTTTTCACAGTGACCCTCCAAGGGGCATTTAGAGCAAACTGTGGTACCCTATACAGGAATGTAACCAGAAATGACAATGAGGGTAAAGTAAAGTAAAAACACTTTTATCCAGGTTCAGGATTTATTTAATATCGGGCACACTGGATCAACTAAACTAAACTGGTTTGACAGAAGACAGACTTGCGCTTACAAGTTTATTGACTACACACTGACACGGATGAACATTTTTTTGTGTGTGTAAATTATGTGATTGTATTGTAGTGTCGAGGGAAAAAGGAGAAAACTGGTCACTGCTGTCTTGTAAGCCTGCAAGGTTTTGTTGCAGGTTAGATTCTAGAAAAGTGTTTCATTTGGTCATTCATATTCAGTTTCTAATACGCTCTTCATTTGATTGTTGTACATTGTCAATCAAAATTTTAAGACCTAGAAAAGTATTTTTGCTCTCTCTTTTTTTTAATAATCTGTGGCCACTTTGAATTTTGTTATCAGAAATCATGTAGTCAGTGCTCTGTCACTGTAGCCCAGTGTCTGAGATAATCAGCTTAAAAGAGAAAAGATATATTTTGGCTCACAGGCTTAGAGATTGCAGCCAAAGGTTGGTCTGATGGATTTTCTTGTAACTTTTATGGGCATACCAGATGGCAGTGTTCTCTTAATGGCTAGGAAGCAAAACAGGCAGAAAAAGAGACCAGAGTCTACTGTTCTGTCTGAGAAAATATCCCCAATGACCTGGCAGTGCATCCCAATCCCCAAGATCTACTTGCCAAATAGTCTGCTTCACAGAAATGCCACCAATAGATGAAACCTCTTAGCACGTGGGCCACATTCCGAACTAGTGAAATGAAGTGCCATAGAACATCAGTTTTACACTTTCTTCACTGGTGCCTTTTAATCGATACTTATCTAAACTTATTTAAAGTCTAGCTTATTAATTAAAATTTTAAATAACAAAAATAAGAACATGTTTAAGATAGTTGAGCAGTGAGGAATTTAAATCAGGGAAGGATGAACTCTAAGAGTATCTTCTGTAGGAGAGAAAGAGTGTATCACAACATGTCAGTTGATTCTTTTCTTTTCAGTTTTGATGTGTTAACATTCTTGTTTCCTTCTGATTTATGTCATGTCATTTAAGGCAAATGCCATAAAATCAGCTTTGTTGTATATCTTTATCTTCCATTTACTTACCAAGTACAATAATTCTTTCTTTGGGTGTCTCATATATCCATCTTTTCAATTGTTCTGGTTTTGTCTGTATTCTCCTGTTCTTTTCCCTTACCCATCTATATTACTTACATGAGTTTTCTGTCTTCCTTAGCCTGTCTACATACACTACTTGACCAAATGGCTTCCATCGTCATAGACATTACTATTACTTTTGGCTCCAGTTATTGAGACAAGTTTCTTGTTACTTAAAAGTAACTGTAGGGGGGCTGGTGAGATGGCTCAGTGGGTAAGAGCACCCGACTGCTCTTCCAAAGGTCCAGAGTTCAAATCCCAGCAACCACATGGTGGCTCATAACCATC
>NC_034594.1:132228932-132240197 GCF_900095145.1 Mus pahari
AAAAAAAAAAAAAAAGTAACTGTAGCTTATATATTTTGACCACCAGTACTATTTTAAGAATATATCATAAACAAATCACCTATACTTTCAATTGCTTCATCCATCTCACTACAAAAATATGTTTATTGTATTATAATCGCATTGTTACATGTTCTATGGGAATTACAGAGGGGAAATACAGCCAAATATATACTCTTAGACTTCTTCTCCCTGACTAGAAATCCTTTGCCTTTGTTTCTTAAATGTGCCTTTTTAGGGTTCTTTTCTATTATGAGAATTCCAAGCAGTTAGAAGTTGGAATAATATAAAAATACAGAAAGAAAATTGGAATATAAAAGACTCTAACAAATGTTATATTACGAATGAATCACACTAAAAATGGAAGCTGCGGAATCAACCATGCAGACAAATGAGAAGCTATCTTTTGTCTGCAGAAGGCAGCAATCCTACATCAACATGGAGGTCTCTGTCTGACTTAGGGTAGCTGGCTAAGTCCGATCGTTCCCCTCCATACAACCTTTTGAAATTCCATTCTAAATACTGTTTTCTTTATCATTTATGTAATATTTCTGCTGATTAAATTATACTAGATTATAGAATCAAACAAAAAAGAAAACCAAGTTTTCTTCAAGCATTTTGAAGTATTTTATGGATTTTGATTGTTTGTGGTTTGACCCTTTCTTATGTTCTTTAAAATAAAGTCTCATCACCTACATTACTAGATTGGAATTCCTGCCTGTACTATTCAGATACAGGCTGGTTGGTAGTTTTTGAAAGTAGATATTACTATTGGCTTATTTATTTGAAAAAAATCTGTAATTAGCATGTGTAATGTATGTAGAATAGCTTTTTTTTTTAGGGGTTGGGTTAATTAATCTTGGGCTGTCAATATTTTGTATACGAAGGGACTATTGAAAGCTTCTATGAAGTTCTTTGTATTAAAAATTGATTTTTTGCAGCATACTATGACCCAGACCTTTGTAATCCCAGCATTTGAGAAACTGAGGCAGGAGAATTGCCTTTAGTCCAAGGCCAGCCTAGACTAAAATGAGTCCCTATGTTGAATAAAAAAGCAGAATACAGATGTGTGTTCTTTTAAGTCTATAGCCAAAGTTTGGAAATGACCATTTCCAAAGAAAGTTTTTGCTTCTTAGTACAAAATTTGAAGTGTTTGAGTCTAAGTTTTGGTGGGAAGGATAGGATAAAAGGAGCCCTTATAGGAACTGAGTGGCACACAACACTGGGGTATAACTGTGAACAACCCCACCTACTCCTATTAATTGTGAGATGATTTTTGTTTGTGGCCCTGAACTCTCCAGGTTTCTTTCTCTTTGCAAATTCTGTATGGAACAGTTGTTGAACCTGTAATGAGAGTTGAGGCATACTTGTACCTGATAAATTCTTTTCTAGGATCCCTTTTTCCTAAGCACATGGCAAGATTACTAGTTTAATAAGATAGAAGCCAACATTGATGTATTAGTCTTCATGAGCTGCTGGTTCTTGGCCTTGGTTTTCCATAGACTGTCATATAATAGAAACAACAGAATATTTATGTTCTTTCTTTCTGTCTGGCTTCTTCAGCCTGGTTTGTTGTTGAATTTGTTGACATTATTCCTTGTATTTATAGTTTTATGATAGTGTTCTTTTTCTAAGCAACATTTTTATTTATAATTGTAGCAAAAGTTTTGTGTTCACTCATTTTGGATGTAAAGGCGATTCTAGGTTTTGAACTGTTTGAATAATAAGCAAATATTTATATGGCTTAGTAGTCTTTTTTTTTTTTTACACATATATCTACAGGGTAGAATTGCTACATCATAAGAGAGGTATGCAGTTAACTTTGTATTACCTTTTCCCAAAAGTACTGGATTATTTTTCATTCTTCTCAGCGAACTATGATCACCTACTTGCTCCGTATCCTTGCTCGTATCTGACATTATTAGTTTATTTATTGTAATAACTAAATTATATTTAATTTTGTTGAGATAAGTTTATCAGCATTTTTCACAGGATGGTCATAAACTCCGTGGTTTTATTTGTCCTCTTAAACTCAGTGCATGTGGGTTTTTTTATTTTTCTATTAGTTGTTTGAGAATTTCATAAAATCTGTTTTGATAATACTCACCCCTTTTCCAGCTCCTCCTACTTTCTCCCCCCGCCCCCCATTCTCTACCCATCCAACTTTGGTGCCCTCCTTTTAGTTTGTATAGCCCATCAAGTCCAGTTTGTGTTTGTGCATGTAGTAACGGATGTGTGCACTTCCACTGGAGTGTAGTACTTATTAGGGACTACAGTCTTAAACTGGTAGTATTTTTAAGGTAGATATTTTTTGCATTCTAAGAATATTTACTTTCCAGCTCAAACATTGTATTCTGTGGGTTCTGAGGGTTGGTTTTTTTTTTCTTTGTTCGTTTGTTTGTTTGTTTGTTTGCCCCTCCCCACTGTGGGAGTTTTTTAATCCTAGAATTTTTATGGTTTTTTTACTTTTATGTGTTTGATCTGTTTAGAATTCATTTTTAAGATGATACAATGTAAAGATTGAGTTTTCTTTTCATATATATTTAAGCAGACATACAATACTTTTCATAAATATGGTTTGTCAAAACACAGCCCAGGTGTATGAAGGGAGTTCTGAGAACTTATGAAAAAATTCAAAGAAAACAAGAGTCTTGTGGCCTGTGTTTTATTAAAAACAAGGAATTGTTCTTGGAATGTGCTTTTGTGTCCCTCCCAAATTATGGAAGTAGCTTACTTTAGAGTATTCATTACTGCTGTCTATTGTTATTTGTTTATATATGTGTCAACCATGTTCAATTTATCCATGTAATTGGATACTTTATATGACTCTCCTTTTTTCTTTCAATTTTTATTAGATATTTTCTTCATTTACATTTCAAATGCTATCCCAAAAGTCCCTTGTACCCCCCACCCCCGCTCCCCAACCCACCCACTCCCTTTTCCTGGCCCTGGCATCCCCTGTACTGGGGCATATGATCTTCACAAGACCAAGGTCCTCTCCTCCCATTGATGGCCGACTAGGTCATCCTCTGCTACATATGCACTAGTGATATATTTTCCTTTATTCCTGAGAATGACTTACATTTTATCTTTATTTTTAGATAGTGCAAAATTCTTGTCACACATCTTCATATGCTCCCCCTTCTGTACTTGGCTTTCTACATGCCTGTGTGCTAACCTGATGATGATTCCCAAAGTGCCCTTTTCTGGTTTGTCAGCAGCATTGAGTGCTCGTCCACTGTTGTATTCCTTCAGTAAATTTCCTATTTCCCGTCCTGTGTGTTTCTGTTTGTGCTTATGTCTTTTAGGGTTTCCTTTAACTTCTTGAATGTAATTAGCACACCCTACTTTTTATGTTCCCATTTGATAGTTTTATTGTCCTAGTTGCTTGATCTGTTTATGTTGCTTTTCTCCTGGTGTGTGTGTGTGTGTGTGTGTGTGTGTGTGTGTGTGTGTGTGTGTGTAATGCATATTTTGTCAAATTCTTTTAAATGTTGAAATTTGCTCTAATAGAAAGTTAATTTTTTTCAGGTGAAATTGATTCTGTTTTCCTTTAAGCTCTTTTAGAAAAAAATCTAGTCCTTTTTGCTATAAAGGACTAGAGAGCAAATATTTTAGGCTTTGGAGGCCAGGACTCTGCCTCTATAGTTCAAGGGAAGCCAGGGACATCATGTAAACAAATAAGCATAGCAGTGCTCCAGTCAAACTTACATACAGAAAAGTGGGGCTGCTCAGTGAGCTGGCTTCAGTCTGCATGCTTGGAAGTATGTGCCCCTGGGATTTGATAGTGTGGGCTGGCAGTAGTTTTATTTTCTTTTAACTATTCTTATTTTCCTGGCACTGTGTAGTTTCACCAAATAGAAGTAAAGCTTTCTACTGAGCCCAAGAATCAAGGTCTTAAACTAAGCAAATACTTGTTCTTTGTCAGGTTACTCAAGATTTTAAGTATTGTAGAGAAAGTACTGCATTGGCATTTATAACAAATTTGTATATGTAATGTCTATTTTTTTTTGTAATGTCTATTTTTATAAAAAGCCCAGCTAAATTTTTTATTATCTTTTCTTAATCTTCAGATGCAGAAAAAAGTAGACATTATGTATTAGCTGTCTTTGAGGGGAGTTTTGCAGTAAGCTACTCCTTAAAAAAAGAGAAGGTAATGAGAATTACCATCAGCTTTATTTAACATTAAAACGCTGCATGTAGTAAGAATAGTTAGAGCTAGCAAACAATGATCATCTAAATTGCAAATATGGCTTGGTTCATTCAAAGCTTTTAAGTAATAATCTCTAATAACAGAAGTAAAGTTTCTTGTTTTATATTTTAGTTAGATTGAAAAAAAAATCTAGTTCTAAATCACTCCTTTGTATGTTCATTGGAGGAGAGCTATAGTAAGACCTGATGACACTGCTTTTTGTTTTTCATTGTTTGCACTTTGAATACTTTTGAGTTGTGTAGGGATTCTTAGAACACTGAGCTATGCATATATATTAATCCTGAAAACCATTCAAGCTACTTGGTTTTTAAATTGAGTTTTTAATAGGTTGTATATTTATCTGACCCCTCAGACTGAGGTGTTAAGGAGTCAATTTCTGGTAACAAGAATTATATCATCTGTAAATGCCAGTCCTAAGGAAAAGAAGTGCTTGTGAACAGTAGTCATCAGATCTCTTCTTCTTGATTTACCATGCTGCAGATGTCAATCTCTTCTTCTGTGGTCATTTAAATAAATTGTTGTAGTTATATAGTGACTCTAAACTTCTATATTGTAAGATAATCTATCTTAGAGTTCTAATCTGAACTCTGAAACTTTTGAATACCGACATGGTACCAGAAGTGGAAAGTTTAATTCCTGATTTTATGTAACAGGTTGCAGTATAAATGCAGGCACGGTAAAAGGCTATGTTTATAATATGTGCAGAAAAATGTAAGTTGGGTTTTGTTTTGTTTTTTTTAACGCCTGACTCCCATTCTAGACATGAATACTCAATCTGTATGTATCACACTTTCCCATGTTTCCTTCCACCAGGAATCTGATGACTGAGTCACATAATTTATAGTCTCAACACAGAAGTCTTAACCTGCTCAGTCCTCATCTTCACCAGGTTTTCTGCCTTCTCCCTTTAACATTAAAAAGTAACAAGAAGCAAAACAAAAGAAAAGACTGAAAGCTTTTCTTTGTCCTTATATCGTATGCCCCGTAGTAGTGGATGGTTCTTAAGGGTTCCAGCACCTTTGTGGTACCATTTTCTAGCCATAGTTTACTTAGAAGTCTCTGACATCTTCATCCTTCTTAATTAATAATCAATTGACTAGAGTTTTGTTTGTTTGTTTGTTTTTTGCTTTATCTCTTGTTACCTTTTGCAACGCAATCTTTTCTGGGTACTCTAGAGAGGGGGTTTGGTAGCACAGCCTTTGTTTGAGCATTTTCCTGTTTTCTGAGGCAGGTATAGAGTCTGCCTATTCCAACCACTCTCTAAACTCAATAAAGGAACAGATAAATTGCAAATCTGCTTCCTGGTCCATTCCCTTCAAATTCTCTGTCTGTGTGAAAGCATTGAAACTGTGTATATAGTGACCAAAAGAAAATGACTGAACTAACCTTCAGTGAATTCTGCTTTCATCTTACTATTGCAGGAAAAATCACAGCTAGCAAAAGATTAGCAGTGCCCATGCTCAGGTCTCATTCCTCTTGATACAAGTATGACCTTGGATGCTATCTCCTCTGTTTACATTGAAGGGTATTCTAATGCCTCTGGTAGTAGGACAAAATATTTATTTGCTCATATACCAGTAGTAACAAATGAGTAGTTTTAGAACAGACTTTACTTAGAAATCAGAGGGAAGGCTTAAAAAGAAAATTCATATTTGTAAAGCACAAATATCTTGTGTCATTTCAAAGAAGCTAAAGTTCATAGCTCAACCTGTCTCATCTGACGTTCCCATCATACAGAATAAAAGTTTGTCTTTGTTTTCTCCTACTTTGGACTTTGGTCATGAGGCCTTAAGTAAAGGATATTTAGGCATATCCCAGTCTTCATTAAAACACAGTCATTTTATCTGTTTTTTACCACTGTCATTTAGATTTTATCTTTCTATTACCCATAGAGTTTGTATAGCAGTCTTAAATCTGTATACCTCTCAGCTATCTGTCCTTGTGAACAAGACTTCAGTGTGTCTCCAAGTTGTTGAGCTCCACTAGCTCTCTGAGTACAAGTCTGAAGCCTGAGACTATTTTGAATTAACTCATTCTTGTCCATTCTCTTCTATCCTTTGCTGCCTTAAAAAAAAAAAAAAAAAAATTTTCCCCCTTTAAGGCTTAAAGCATTGAAGTATACTTTGTGACATAAATTCTCATTGAAGTTATTACAATGCTATTAATGGCACACATGTAGAATAGTGAAATATCTTTCTGGAAAAGAAATAAAACCTGTTTTCCTTCTGTAAGAAGAATACCCCTGTGCCCTTGTTGTCCTGGTTATCCATGAAGATGTGTACTGAAGATGGTGACCATGTGGCAGTCCTTTGTGTTTTATGGTAAACAGTCAGTAGAAGAGAATGTTCTGCGAAGCATATGCTTGCCTTTTCTTGTTGCTGTTACATATGCTAAAAGTTGTCCTTGCACTTTAGATTCCCTTGGTGTCTTAGGGTGAAGTAAAGGAAGAAGGATGAAAAGAAACTATTCTCTTCAACTGCCCTCCAGGAAACCCTCCTCTGTTCTAAAGCTCTTGTTTCTTTCTAGGAGTCCAATGTGCTGATTGCTGCTAACAGCCAGGGTACAATTAAGGTAAGCCATTTCATACAGCTCCTATTAAACTCAGATCCATTTTTTTTTTTTTTTAAACTATAACAGGCTCTTAGAAATATACAGTTGTACTGAGCCTTCACAATCATGGGTTTCTGCCCTCAAAAATGACGCAACTGAAGTTATCAGGCAGATAGTATGTTTGGTAATAATCCCAACTTATATGAAAACTAGGCTTTGGCATGGATCAACATCAGTTCTTTTCTGGAGGCTTCAAGTAAGATTTTAGGACTTGGAGTTGAATGGTCAGACAAAGACAGGAAGGCTGTTGAGTACCTACATTGCAGT
The DNA here is from genome assembly GCF_900095145.1 of Mus pahari. Lineage (NCBI taxonomy): Eukaryota > Metazoa > Chordata > Mammalia > Rodentia > Muridae > Mus > Mus pahari. The sequence goes on from NC_034594.1 coordinate 132,236,041, forward strand.
ACTCATAGGCCAGTATGGTCACATCACAAGGGACTTACTTAGTAGACAGTCTGGCATGGCATGATGCTCATGTATTTGTTACCTTCGTCTATAGTTTTTGCTCTTTCTTGTATTTTTCTTTCTTCACCTTTGTAGTAAGTAGGGTTTTGTTCCTCCTTGCCAAGGTGGGAGTCAGGATAGAGAGAAAAGTTTGGTGTTCCGTAATCTGAAACTCTGACCCCTCAAGAGTCACACTTTTCCACATGCTTTCTTCTTAGTTAATATTCCAAGGAAATACAATTTTACTTGATTATAGCATTTAGTATTTATCCCTTGGTCATAATGCATTATTTTTATAAATAAATTGAACTATACAGTGTAATTTTTATAAATAAAACTTTGGATAGAGAGTTTTAAGTACATAAATTTGGCCAACACATATTCTGAGAGAATATGATCCTTCTCTATATTCTTATAGAAAGTTCAGAAAGCATTTATATTTTTTTTAATCATGTGTCTGTGTTGCCTGCCAGTAGACATTTATTTTTGCCACAACTTTAATTTAATTTATTTAAGTACCCAAACCACAAAGGAAGCAATAGCGACTAAGCACAAGCTATGGAGGTAAAGCATACAATCTCAAAGCAGATCTGCAGTTAGCTAGTCACAATAATTCATATGACTGTTACCTTTATCAGACAGATAGTATGTTTGGTAATAATCCCATCTTATATGAAAACTAGGCCTTTGCATGGATCAACATCAGTTCTTTTCTGGAGACTTCAAGTAAGATTTTAGGACTTGGAATTGAATGGAAGTAGCTAGGTTCTCTCAATTTCACATTCCCTTGACAAGGCATAGATTGAAAATGGATACATAAATGAGCAACCTAGACATGTGAAACAACTGGAATTATTGACACCCTATAGTAGCTCTAAGGCTATGTTGGAATCCCATAGGTTCTCAGAAGGAAACCTAAATTGTTGGTTTTTTGTTTTTTTGTTTTGTTTTTTTCCAGCATTGGCCTGTCATGTCAAGGGACCTTTATAATGTATATTCAAAAAGCATTGTGACATGCAGGCAAAGGTGAATGGTTGCCACAATTCAAATTTTCTGACCTAAAATTATAGTGCCCATAAAACAATCCTCGACAGTCTCACAAAGAACCTTTGGGTTCTTTGACCTTAATTAGTCATTTCCATCTTTGTTTTTCACTTTTAATTTTAACACCATCACAGTTTATTTTTATGGCATGATAATAACATCAAAATCTAACCAAGTATTATGACACCACATGGTTCGCATTGAAGTTGAAACACAAGAAAAGGTAACACTGATGACTTCTAGAACCTGGGTCACTAGGTCACTAGTGTTAGTGCTGTTGACATAGTACTTATTAAGGGAAGAAAGATACTAAAATCCTTACCTCTTTTTCCTTAAGAATGAATTAAAGAACCAACTGATAGTACAAAAATATTGTGTGTGTGTATTCACCTCAGCCGTTTGTCTCCATCGGTTTCATGTAGTTTTCCTGAAAGGCTCTCTAATTGGTTTAATAACTAATTTTTCATACAGTGCTTTAATTGAAAGAAGGAAAGAACATCTGGTTTCTTCCAGTTCTTTTGCATTATACCAGTTAGTAGGTATTTTCGTTTGGTTTTCCAGTAGTACATTCAGTAAAGCACCATTAAATTCTTTGTTTTAAAGCCGCTCTGTAAAACTCTTCCTTTTGATTTCCCCATTAGGTGCTAGAATTGGTATAAAGAGTTTCCTGAAGTCAAACTGTTTGATCCTCCCAAAAGCCATCTGCAGCTGATGATGAGAAGAAAAAGAAATGGCATGTAATGTCTCTCCCAACATCATTTGGATTTGTTCTAAGTACCTTTCCCCTCCTTTATGCCTTTGAGACCCTGGGACTATCCAGAGAATCCACCGCCATCAGTGTAACTATGAACTTTGCTGTTGGCAGTGGGGCTATCTAATTTTTGTGATAGGGAAACAAATTCTTTTAAATAAAAATAAATAACAACAACAAAAAGTTTATTGAGCCACAGCTAAGCTGGAAACACCTTTTTGTCAGATGGGGTGAGAGTCTTTTGAAGAAGTTGCACTTATGGGCTGTACAAAATGTTCTGGCTGGGGCTGGAGAGAGGCTCAGTGAATAAGAGCACTGGCTGCTCCTACAGAGGATCTGGGTTCAGTCCCCAGCACCTACCTACGTAGCAGCTCACTGCCGCTTATGATTCCAGTAGGAGATCTGACGTCCTCTTCTGGGCTCCTTGAGCACCAGGCATGCATGTGATGCACATTCAAAGATCCAGATACAACGCTCACACATAAAAAATGAAAATAAATCTTATTTTAAAAGGAAGAAAATGTACTGGTGAGTAATTTTAACGTTGTGTTTCCCAACCCTTTTATAATATCAACATGAACAAAAGATAAAAATGTGTTGATTCCTTCCAGGGAACTTAATGTTTACGATTAAAAAAAAAATAAAGAATTCCTTTTTATAAACCCTGATTAGATAGATCATCACCATCAGACCTGACCTGGTCATAGATGTAAGAGTTTGACTTAATGAGATCGAGTAAACAGGGAAGGACTGTCCTTACAACTGCTGGTTCTCTTTCGTACCAATAATCCTTCAATTATACTGGCCAAGACTAATCACTGACTTGGAGCAAGGTCAACCAACCTTTTCTATAAAAGAACATAAAGGAAATACTTCAGGCTTTGCTGGCCATATGGTCTCTGTTATAACTGTTAGAGAACTGTTAGCTCTGCCAGTGTAGCAGGGAAGTAGCTACAGATAGTTAGTGGACAAATGGGCATGGCTAGAAAATAGGTGGAATTTCAAACTGTATCTGCAGCTCATTATCTACAATGCCCTGACTTAAACTTGTATGCTCTGGTACCTACCCCAGGTTTCCAAACCGTGTGACCTCTTAAATTGTCTAGTTAATTTATAAATCATTTTTACATTGCAGGGCATTGGGTCCCGCAAAAGTAATGTGGATAATACATTATTTCAGCAAATGGTTCAAGTGAAATTCTCCACACATTTCATAAAACATTTTCACAAAGGTTTGTTGGATACAGATATGCATGATCCACTATCCAGTGGATCCCTCAGCTAAAGGTTACTAATACCTAAGTAAGCCCACATTTTTTTGGACTTAAATTATTGAAGCCAAGTGTCTTTTGAGGTTTAGACTCCTTAGACTATCAGAAAGTCGCATAACACATATATTAACAGCAATCCCCAACAGATCTAAAGCAATAGTACATATCCTACATAGACTTCTGCAGCAGAGCATGCATATTCACATTACATGAGGCCGGTTAGGAAAGAGAAAACATTTAGTAAAGAGGAAAAATAATTGTACAATAGTTTGTGTAAGGTCTTATCATCCAACTTAAGTGAAATTTATTAGTTTTCCTCAAACTTGAGTGAAATTTATTAGTTTTCATAGCTTCAAAAGAATTTCATCTTTCATAACTTCTTACATTTAAAACTTGCTAAACTTAATGGCCTCAAGTCTGAGAGAAAAGGCTTGGGAAATGGCTCAGCAGTCAAGAGTCCTGCTGCTCTTGTAGAGAACCCAAGTTTGCTTCCTAGAACCCACAGGTGAGCTCACAACTGCTTAGAACCCCAGTTCCAAAGAATCTGACACCCTCTTCTAACATCCAAGGGCCCAAAGCATGGATGTGGTACACAGACATATGTGCAGGAGAAACACCCGTACATATAAATAAGTCCTTAAGAAAAAAATCAGAAGTTACCATCTGTCACGAGTGAATGTTAGAATTAGTAAGTGTCCATTTGTGAAGATGTAGGAAGTATCCTCTAACAGAGATCCTGGTGTTAGGAATGAGTGCCCTGAGCATCTTCAAAATAGGAAGCAGTTAGTACCACCTTGAATGCCTTTCAATAAAAGTAATGCTTTTGCTCATTTATATTGTTTTTACATGCCTACATTTTGAATCTCAAGCTCTCTATATTTTATGAGTTGATCATGTTTACATGTTTAGAAGATATAGTACTGTTTGGTTATCAAAGGGTTATGATTTTTTAGAAATAAATTATTTTAAGATAGTACTTCCTTTTTTTTTTTTTTTTTTTTTTTTTTTTTTTTTGGGGGGGGGTTTTTTTTTTTTTTTTTTTTTTAAAAAAA
>NC_034594.1:132240282-132241886 GCF_900095145.1 Mus pahari
TTTTGTTTTTTTAAAAAGAAAGTTTACCATGTAGCACAAACCAAAGTCAGTTTTACTCTGCAGTCACAAGTAACCCTGAGCTTCTGATCATCCCCCAGGGGGTGCTGGGATTAGAATCACGTGTCATCCCTCCCAGTTTGAAATGGTGCTAACACGCTAGGGAATAAAACCTAGGCATCTGTGCATGCTAGGCAAAACATTTATCAACTGAACTACAGCTCTAACCCCGTTAGATTTTTTTTATTTTCTTTTTCTTGAAAATCATAGCTTTCTAAAGTTGAGTTAGTCTCTGCAGGACACCGAGATCAAATTAATAATGCTATTCCTTGTAAAAATATAATATTTAAGCTATGTTTTACCTTAATTTTCATTTCAGGGGTTTTGTAGGGTTTCTTACACAGCTTGTCTTTATTCCCATTCGTCAACTAATGTGAATAAAACATTAAAGTTTGCATTACTTTGTAGGATTATTGTAAATTGACCTGATATTTAAAAAAAAATAAGAAACCAAAGCTAGATATGGTGGCACACTTGTGTCATCTTGGTGCTTGGGAGGTAGAGGCAGGAAGGTCATGAATTCAGGATCATTCTCAACAGCAGAGCACAGTCAGGTCACTTGCACTACCTGAAATGAAATATGGAACCGAGCTACAACTTTTAGAAAGATTTCTCTTTCTGTACTACAGAGAAGAAAGAACACAGGATGAGTTTGAACAGAGGAGCCCAATACAGTGGCACTTGTAGCACATGATTAAGAATTTGGATTTTGTTATAAAGCAGAATGGTGGAATCTGATCACAGCAAATGAGCCAGTGGAGGAAGAAGCTCAGGTAAATAATTGGAAGTTAATAGCTTGAGTCAAAGATAATGTTAGCACCCTAGGTCCTGCATCATCTATTGGCGTTCACCACAGTCTTTACTAAGAGAACTTACCCTAGCAAGTTTATTCTTCAGTGATTGTATTATCCTCAGCAAGTGTAAGTTACTTGAAAACATCATGGCCACAGTGCTTATAAACCTGTAGCTAAGCAAATCTAGAAGATGTCTAGCCTTAGTTCTAAACATAAGGGTAATGAGTCATTGCCCTTAATGCAGTTATGCAAATGCAGCTGGTGTTGACTACTTAACTGAGCCCACTGTAATAGTAGTGCCATGCTCGTCCTCACAGAGCAGTCAGCTTGACATCTTATATGATGCAGCTTCTGTTTAATGGGTTAGGAAACTGTGGAGTCCTCAGTTCCAGAAATATTTGTTGAGCAGCTGCTTTTCTTGAGAATTGTGTCCTACATTATAATTATAATTATGCTAGTGTAGCTTATTGTTCACTAAGAGAGAGACAGAGACAAAGACCCAGGCAAAAATATGAAAGACATGAGTTTTGTGTGTTCAGTGAGAAAACATACAACCTTACATGATGGGAGATGAAGGGTTGGGGGTAGAGGTAGTTGTCAAGAAGTTTTATCTTACAGGAGATAAAAATCTCAGCTGAATCTTAAACTAGTTTAAAAAAAAGTCAAATGAATTTAAGGGCAACAGATTTATTTATTTATTTATTTATTATTTTCTTTATTTACATTTCAAATGCTATCCCGAAAGTTCCCTAT
>NC_034594.1:132242401-132267466 GCF_900095145.1 Mus pahari
CCATGAAAGGATATAGGTACAGAGACAAAATTTAGAGCTAAGATGAAAGGATGGACTATCCAGAGACTACCCCATCCGGGAATCCATCCCATCATCAGGGCAACAGATTTTAAGAAAATATGTGGCTCTCCTGACCAAAACTGGAATGTGTGAGCAACAGTTTAAACATTGAAATGCAGTCAAAAGTATGGGACAAATCGTAAAGCCATACAACTGTAAGTAAATAACTGGGTAAATATGATACAGAATTGCAGTTTGTGGCTATAGCTCACCCTCAAGATACCCTTTGGGGCATGCCTCCACTTTGAGTATGGTCTGTACGTAGTGATTTTTTTCCCCCAAAGGTATATTTTGGTTAAGGAGATAAAAGTTACTACAATGTAGAATCTTTCAGAACTACTTTAATTGTCTAATCATGTCCAACATCAAAGATGATGTCATATTAATAGTATATACTGTTGATAGGATATAAAAGAAATGGTGTTTTTACTCTGTAGTCATCATGTAAATGAGAAAGACATCAGATAATCCCTCCTTGAGTTATAACCTACTAAATAACTGACTAGCCTTTCCAAACTGTCAGAACCATCAAAAACAAAGCCAGAGAAACTGTCAAAGGCACAAGGAGAATATAGACTGAGCAAATAGTCTGTAATGTCCTGGGTGATATTCTGAAACTGAAAGAGACAGTGCATAAAATAGAGAAAAGTTAAGTATGGCTTTCTCTGGTATCAATGGGTCTACACTGGTGTGCTGATTATGACAAATTGTTATCATAATATGAGGTGTAAATGGCCACATTAGGAATGTACAAGGAAGTTGGGCGGTGGTGGCTCACGACTTTAATCCCATCACTTGGGAGGCAGAGGCAGGCGGATTTCTGAGTTCGAGGCCAGCCTGGTCTATAAAGTGAGTTGACAACTAGGGCTATACAGAGAAACCCTGTCTCAAAAAAAAAAAAAAAAGAAAGAAAGAAAGGAATGTACAAGGAATACAAGGGTTTTAATATTGCCTTATTAAACTTTTTTGGAAGTTTATTTTAGCCCAGTTTACAGTTTTAGATCAGGGAATTGGCTTATTAGATAAAATCGGTTACCTTACAAGTATAAAGACCAAAGTTTCAATCTTCAGAGACTGACAATAGCTGAGTAGTGGGTAAGGCATGTAGCCTGTGAATCCAAATTGATAGACAGACATTGGGATTCCCAGGGAAACCTGGCTAAATATTGGCAGGCTCTGGGGTTGACCAAGATCCTACTCAGTAGAAAAATGCGAAGAACGGTCGAGGAAGGTGCACAGAATTTTCTGACTTACACAGACTCACACACACACCTGCATACCTGTACAGGCATCCACATGCATATATACCTGTACACATGCATACAACTCATACCACCTCTAAAATGGAAAGGACTTTCAGTATTTTTTATAAGTATGAAGATACAAAGCAGAATGCAACAGGACAATGGGAATTAAAGCTAACTACATAAATGATTTACACATGAAATCAGAGTAACTGTCCAGCTGAGGCTTAAACAGCAAAAGTCATGGAGCTTAAAGAAACCAATGTTGTAGTCTTTATCATTAATAAAGTGTACTTTTGCAAAAGATGGAAAATACCTTTGTTTACCTGTAAATTCTACTTCCTGGGAGTGAAACTTGCAATAACAAAAAACAAAGCAACGTCTTGGCAAGATTACAATATGCAACGTTAATAGTCATCCTTGGAGTTTAAACACTCATTTATATATGAATGAAAATATTCGACTTGCACTCATTACATCCTCAATAAGAGAACCAAGAGGTCCTTCCATTTGTGTATGGATTCAGTTTGTCACTTCTCTGAGTCATTTGTCTTGTCCTTTGTCAGTTTTAAGGGCAAACTTCCTAACACCTCAAACCTGAAATCACTGGAGTTGGAGTAAGGAGGAAGGTCAAATGGAATCAAAGTTTGAGCTCCCAAATTTACCATGATAGACTCACAGGATTTCTCCCTGTGAACAGATGTTTGCTGTTAATGCTACTCTATGGCCACAGGTTTAGGAGGGTTGTTTGGACACAGGAAACTTCAATATATATTGTTATTAAAATTTACATGCGTGAGTGGTTGCCTACATGTATGTGCAACACGTGTGCAGCTCCCATGGAGGCCAAAAGAGGGTGTCAGATCCTCAAACTGGAGTGATAAGTTTAAAGCCTCCACGAGGATGCTGGGAAGTGAATCCAGGTCCTCTAGAAGAGCAACCAGTGCTCTCAACAGCTGAGCAATTGTTCCAGCCTTAAGATTTTTGAAAGAAGCCAAGAAAAAGCAATTTTGTATATGTAAATAGTAGTACTTGCATTTATACAGCATAAAGAACATTTTATTCCAAAATCTTAAGAATGGGATAAAATTGAATTGAGTTCTGACCACCACTTGTACTCAAAGCCATTATGTCCCATCAGTCTAGATGGTTCTTGTGTTCCCCAATTGTGTGTAAGCTTATGCCCATCTGGATAGTGGGCAGCCAAGCAGTAGGGATCATATTTCTGTCTATCTCTAATTCTCCTTAGGGTGGCTCTCAGTTCAAAGTCTGTAATTGGCATGGCAGTTGCTTACAAAGGAAGATACAAGCTGGGCGTGGTGGCGCACGCCTTTAATCCCAGCACTTGGGAGGCAGAGGCAGGCGGATTTCTGAGTTCGAGGCCAGCCTGGTCTACAGAGTGAGTTCCAGGACAGCCAGGGCTACACAGAGAAACCCTGTCTCGAAAAACCAAAAAAAAAAAAAAAAAAAAAAAACAAAGGAAGATACACCCATTGCTGCTTGCTCTTGGTGGGTTCCTTCAACAAATTGTAGTGCCAACTATATGGTAGGCCGTTCTAGCCAGGAGTAAACAAGTTGTTTCTGTAAAGGGCCAACTATTTTAGGCTTTGTGGGCTACAAATTCTGCATCAGAGCCACTTAGTATTGCCGTTGCAGCATGCAAAAATATCCCTGAACCAAATATAAGCAAACAAATGTGGTTGTTCCAATGCAATTACATATTTGAGTTCATTTCACTGTAATGGTTCACAGATTTGTATTTTTGTATTTATTAGACATTAAAATATAGAAAACTTACAGTCCGTACAAAAAGCTACAAACTGGATTTGGTTTGCATGCTCCAGCTTGCTGAGCTGTATTCTAGGTGCTGACCACAAAGTAGTGTAGGAAAAAGTAGTCTTCATGGAACTTCTATTTATTTGTGGGGGCGGAAATTCCTTCTGTAAAATAATACCTCTCCCCATAATGGAGCATCTCTAGCATAGGATCCTGGAATACCATCGTGACTAACACCATCCAACTAAAAGCTACCTTGATGCTTAGTTTTCACAGAAGTGCACACATGCAGTGTTGCTATGCATTGGTTATGTGTCTTCTAGAGAACCAACAGACACTTCTGCTGAAGCTTGGTGGGATGTAAGGTGTTTTGTTGGGTGGGTATACTTGGAGGTCTATGCTCACTAACAGGCAGGCCTCGGAGTTTAAGAGCTGAGATGATACTAAAGGATCAGACATAACGTCTGTAGTCTCTTGAATGTATGAAAGCAGGGTATATTTTTCAAGGCTGACTTTCCTACCCCATCCCGCTTTTGTTCTTTTTTACTTTATTATTGAAATTCTTGGAAAATCTGACTAAAAGTGCTATCAGTCATCTTTTTTGAGCATTGGTGCTAGAAACAGTTTGTTTCCAAGTTACAACCTACATACAAGGGTACGAGCTGGCCATTGAGAGAGTTCTACAGCCTGCACATTTCACTTGCTTACTACCCAAGCTTGTTAGGACCTAGGACACCACAACCCCACACTGCCTCCTTCTATACACAGCAGCCGAGCACATCAGAGACCCGTTTAGAGTAGGTGCTAACAGCAGCCCTTGAGAACTTAACACCAGCAGCTAGTTGAGCTTTCTCAGCATTAGCTGTCATGTGTCCAGAGATCATGCTGCAGACTTGCCAACCGTACCTGGTTTTCTTGCAAACTGCCCAAACCCAGACTGAGGGAATGGTGGTGTAAGACTGCAAGGACAGACTTAGAGTAGCTACTAAGTTTGAGAATAATCTAGAGAGTGACTAATCTGGAGAATGACTGGCAACACATTAAGATAGGCAGCTGTATTGGAGAGTCAAAGCACCTTACTAAGAGAAGAAGCCCTACCCTGGCCAGACTATGAAGACAGCAAGGAAGACAACTGTGTATCATTGCAAATACCAGAACACTGGAGAGAAGTCTGTAGAAAGAGCCTGGAGGATCCAATTTCAGAAACTAGCTGTCAGGAAAGCCCACCAAGAGGGGGAATTTGTCTAGAGGACCCTAAGCAAGGAATTCAAAATTGATAACTTGATTGAGTCAGTTTGGGAAGTGGTAAAGTATCAATGACTTTAGCTCAGCCTTGCCTCACCTTACCTTTCCTGGTACACATTGGCATTGCTTATCCTACAGTTCCTCAGGAAAGGCCCCCTTTCCATCTAGCCAACCATCAGTAGATGTGTTCCCAGTCAATCGCTTATGTGTTTCTTCTCCTCTGTGATCCCATAGAGGTAAGTGCTATATGGAACTGAGGGACATGCACTCTGCTTTCCTCTAACCCTCTTATGGCTGTGCTGGGCAAGTTAAAGGCAAACATACTCTGTTCTCCATAGGAACCACTTATAGAGTTCCCTGAAAGAAGGCCCCTAAAGTAGTTATTGTGTACCTTCTAGAAAAACAGGGATATACTCAACAGTGCCAATCAAACTGAGCCAGCAAAGCTTCCAAAAATAAAATTAGCTAATTAAAAAATTTTTAAATCACCATATTGTTCAGGACCCTACAAACCGATGACACTAGACAGAGTCAAGACATAGGGCCGATAACCACTTCCAAGAAAGACAAGTCATGAGCTCTGTAAAACAATATTTTTTGTCAAGAGATCAACTACAAGGAATGAAGGTGGTTATGTAAGAATTAAGAGATAATGTAGAGAGGGAGATATAATATTACTTTGCAATATTAAAGCACTTTTAGTAAAGAAGACATACATTTGTATGATATTGGAGAAACAGACATACTTATTATCCCATCAAGTACTGTATTTACTAACCCTTTGGTGGTCTAACCAAGGTTCCATCATCTGAGATTTCTCTACAGTAAATCTCCTCCATTTTTCTCCTGTCCCTTCTAGCAGCTGAGTCTGAACTTTTGTTTGCTCTTACTTATGAAAGAGCTCAATATGTGTAGCAAAATACTTGAGAGGTTCCAGATGCGCCTACTATTTTTTCTAGTCATTTATAGGAAATTTGTTCCACCAGAGGAATGTATGATCATACAGTATGAACAACAATTTACTGGGAACTGCAGACACAAAAAAAGCAAAGCAAAAATTGATGGTCTGGCCTTGTTGCAATTCCTTGTTTTGCCCAGTCGTAAAGCCTCATTAGACAAATTGCAGTATTGCCAAGCTGAGGTAAAATATTAGAGCATCTACTGTCATCTGAAGGCTGTAAAATGCTGCAATCTAGGAGTCAGCTGACTTTTCATATAAAATGGCCAACTGCGAAAACAAAATTAAAAAAAAAAAAAAAAAAGGCTTCTAACTCAGGCAACTGGCGAGTTAGTATGGTATTAGACAACAAATCTGAACCTCCCAGTGTGCAGAACACTGGGAAGTGATCCCTGACAAGCAATTGTGACTCTGCAAACCTTTTGCTCTGGTCCTTAAGATTTGATGCAGTTAATTAATTTAATTGTCTAATGACAATTAAACAGCATCTCCTTCAGCTCTGGGGATTCTGAAAGCCTTCCCGCTTTTGTCATGTTAATAAAGGTAGGTAGAGAGATAGGTAGATGACAGACAGACAGACAGACAGACAGACAGACAGACAGACAGAATTAGAATGAACCCTGCAAGTGCCTGAGCGCTTTCCTTGGGAACTTATATTTGGCAGGCCTATGAATTTGGATGTAACCGTAGCTCGTATCAGATGTAAATAAATGCTCTCAGAATTTTGTTCAGTACTTAAAAGACTCTTTTCAGATAGAAACTCTGAATCTCAAATCCATACTTTATAGGAGTCTGAAAGAACAGCTAGAGGAAGGCAGCCATGCCTGGCCACAGGGAGACTTTGTGTACTTGAAAGTGTTCCTGAGAAAAGAGGGCCATCACCCTGCTGAGAAGGATCCTTTCAAGTCCTGCAGATAACCTGCATGACTATCAAAGACAAAGACAGGTGACTGGAGTCATGCTTCCCATGTGAGGCCAACACCACAGGAAAACTGGACTGTGGTTCTCACAAAGGGTCCAAACCTTTACGTTTCCACAGTGACTAATAGGCATCAGACTAAACTGGAAAGAGAGATTCTAGAACTGTGTTATTGTACTCGTGGCTGCCTAGCACAGCAGTACCTATTTCGATTACCTTAAGGATCACATTGTGGAGGAAGCTAGTCTGGTTCACTTCTCTTTCTTTCTGTTGGGGCTGATGGGTAAGTTCTAAATGGCTCTGGCAGTAAGGCTTCTATTTGGACCCATAAGACAACAGTGTGATTTCAGATGAGACCTTTTTCACTAATATCTTTAATAGCAACAAAGGAAATGTGTCTACATATTTGAGCTATACATTTTTTTTAAATTAATTTTATTGAAAATAGATTCTTCTCTCATACAATACATCCTGACCACAGTTTCCCTTTCTCCCCGCTCTTCTCACCTCCCCACTCCCCCAGATTCACTCCCCTTCCGTTTCCCTTCAGGTACAAACAGGCCTCCATGAGACAACCAAACAGGACAAAACAAGATACAACAAGACAAGGCAAATCTCCTCCAGTGGAGGTTAGATAAGGCAACCCAATAGAGGGGAGAGTCTTAAGAGCAATCAAAAGAGTCAGAGGCACACTCGCTCCTACTGTTAGGAGTCCCACAAAAAACACCAAGCTAATAGCATAACATATATGCAGAGGACATGTTGCAGACCTAGGCAGACCCCAAGCTTGTTGCTTCAGTCTCTGTGAGCCCACATGAGCCCTGCTTAGTCGATTCAGTGAGTTATGTTTTCCTGGTTTCCTCCATCCCTTCTGACTCCTACAATTTTTCCTCCTCCTCTTCTCTGTGGTTCCCTAAGCTCTGAGGGGAGGGACCTGGTGGAGACCAATTTAGGCTCTTCCTACATAGTGTTTTGCTGTGGATCTCTGTGCTCTCAAACTAAATGGACACACAAAATACTGATTGAATAGAAAGATGGTGTAGCAGAGAAAGACACTTGATTAGTAGGCAAATAGAAGTTGCAGAAAACAGGTATATATCACTACGTTTGCAATGAAAGGTCTTTCTAGGTCTAGTATCAATGGATATACAAAAGCAAGTGTCTGTTATGTTTAAAGGTCAGTACTCCAAGAAGTATTATAGTGAAAATTTACATTTATAATATAGGGATCCTGATAATTACTTTGTATTTTTATTAGCCACTGTTCTCTTGCTATAAATAGATCCAATGACCAAGGCAACTCTTACAAAAGAAAGCATTCAATTGAAGCTTGCTTACAGTTTCAGAGACCTAGTCCATTATCCTTATGGTGGAGAGTGTGGTGACACATAAGCAGACATAGTGCTGAAGAAATAGCTGAGAGCAAGTGACATCCTGATTCACAAGCAGTAGGGACCAGCAGCGGCTTTTGAAACCTTAAAACCCACTCCCATGACACACTTCCTCCAACAAGTCCACACACCCTAATACTTCTAATCCTTTCAAAGAGTTCTACTCCCTTGTGGCTAAGCATTCAAATATATAAGCCTTTGGGAACCATTCATATTCAACTCACCACAGTATTCTACTGTGGGCTTGCTGGGTATTTTGGCAATTGCATTTTCTCAGAGAAAAGAAGACAGTGTAATAGAAATAATTATAAGGTTGTAATGATATTTAATAGTGACACAGAGACTATGAGGGCAAATACAAATTAAAAATGAGAGGCTTAACTTCTCTGTGTTGGAAACAAAGGGGAAAAGACTTCCTTTGTTTTTCTTTCATTATTTCTTGGTCTTTTCAAATATATACATATCTTCATAATGATGAAATAAGCTTCTTGCCTGTCTTTTTACTCAGCTAAGTTTTCTTAAAGACAATCCATCCCCTGCCTTGTTCAACTATTTATTATTTTCTCTTATTTGTGAGATTATAGAACAATTATATCATTTCTCCCTTCCCTTTCCTTCCTCCCAACTCTCCCATATATCATTCCTTGTTCTTTCAAATTCATGACCTCTTTTTTCATTAATTGTTGTGACATGCATATATATATACCTAAACATAAGATGCTCAGTCTCTATAACATTGCTTGTATGTATCTTTTCAGGGTGGATAACAAAATGCTGTGTTCTTCCCTGGGAAAAATGATTTTCTTCCACTCTCAGCTTTCCTTAGTTGGCTATAGTTTTTAGTGTAGGGTTGAGGTCTTGGTATCTTTTTCCCTACCCACTCTGGAAATCAGTCTGGTAGTTGTTGTCATTAATTCCACATTAGCAACGTTCTTCCAAGGCATCAACAACTCTGCTCTAAAGTGTTACTGTGGCTTACATTTTTCTAGGAAAGCAATGTGAATTCTCTAGACAGTTGATAAGATGTGGTCAAAACCAACCAACCACACCTCACTGTGCTTTAACAGATTCCCTGCCTCTTGCCCCTACTCTACGCAGTTACTATTCTTCTGTTGCTGTGATAGCCTGACAAAAGCACCATACAGGAGAAAGGGATGCATTTCCAGTCCATGATGGGATAGGCACAGAGAGCAGCAGGAGTTTGAGGTCACACTGCATCCACAGTCAAGACAGGGAGAGAGGTTTGTTTGATGCTTAGATCATTCTCCATATATATCTGATTCTCATTCTGAATATATATATATTCATATATATATCTGATTCTCTCTCTGTCTCTCTCTCTCTTTCTCCCCCCCCCTCTCTATCTATCTATAATCTCAGCCCAGGGTCAGTGATACCCAACATGGGTGGTGCTGCCATCTCAACTTAATCAAGATATCCTCCTACAGTCACGCCAAGAGGTCTATCTCCCAGATAGTTCTACATAGTATCCAGTTCACAGCTGGGACTAATTATCATAGCCATCCATATCATAGATGACTCAGAAGCACTGTACTAGCCTGAATTTGAGGAATGTGCTTTTATCCTCTGCTCTTTCCCCTGCTGTTCAAGTTATGTTAAGTTTCTAGAAGAGACTTAGGAATCTCCATGTGTTCTTCCTCCACATAATGCACTTCATCTTTCTCGTGGCAGAACCAGGTCCCCCAAAGTTCTCGTAATGTGAAGGCTTGGCTTATGACATGCTCTCCTCCATACCTCCGGGAGCTGCTACAGACAAAGTGTTACTTGGCTTTCCTCATTAGGTTTCATGAGGTTGGGTCTGTGTGGAACTATAATAATAATCAAAACCCATGTATGGTATCATCTCCCCTCATTTATCAGGCAAAGGTCCTGTGGGAAAGGGGGCATAACCACATACTCACGTTTCCCTATCACACCACTATCTAATCTCTCTCAGGTGGTCAGACACTTGCTTTTTCCGGTTTGTGTTTCACAATCCCCATAAAAGGCGTTCCTTCGCTCCCTGATTCCATTATTGCTACTCACCCCAACTTTTGAGCATCTAGCACCCAGTGATGACACACCATGGAAGCTTAGATATATGTTGGGAAAACCCAAATTCCAGCTCAGCATGGTCTTGTATTGATAAGTTTGGTCCCAAGTCCAGCACATTCCCAGGAAGGCCTTTCATGGTGGAAATCTTCGACTATTTATTCCATAACCCCCATTTCCCCTGTACCATCATCATCATGGCAGAATATAGACTTTGCCATATTGTCCTCTGGGTTCTGTCATTTGGTTAAACAGATCCCATAGTCAGTATGCATCTATTCCTGAACACGTCCCCACACAGGGGATCTCAGAGCTTCAGAAGTTTTCTATATGCTTCTACTCAGCAAGCAGCATGCATGTATCTGAAGTCAAGTTCTGTTCCTTTCCCTTCAGGCAAGAAGAGAACAGAACATATTTGCCTTCATCATCTCCCCTACCTCTTTCTCCTGACCATGCACAGCCTGTCCTTTTTAGAGGGGAAGTGAAAGATGGTGGCTACACAAAAGCTCAAGCCACATAAATATTTATAGGCTGGGTTATTTATAGACTGCAGGGGCTCAATGGCTCTGCTTTAGATACTTGGTGAGTTTCAGCCTTAATACTTTCAAGCTGCTGGAGTGCAGGGAAGTTCTGGGTGGTTTGTGAACTCTACGTACCATTCTGGCCTTGCACGCTTGTGCGGCAGCTGATAGCTGCCTTGCCTGAATACTTTTGATGAGGAGTCTGGATGCATGCTTGCCTCCTGAACTAATCATCAAGTGTTTGCCATGGCCACAGTTTCATCCGCTGCAGAGTAAGTGAGCACTGGTGGACTGGGTGTGCGAGCCAGTAGTGGCAGGCTTGAAGAACAGACAGCTACTTGCAAGGAACTTTAAAGAACATTTGCTCTGATTCAGGCAAGTAAACACTCCTGGCATTCTGAAACTCAGAGGGGTAGGTAGCTGGCCATGAGGTATGGACATCCCCAAGGAGACCTAGGGCCTATGCCCTAAACATCAGACAGAGGGCAAGGCATTAAATTTACATAACCATTAATATCTATTAAGATTAGCAACATGCCTAGCATGTGTTAAATATTTTATATTTATTTATTATTTTTATTTAATTCCTCCCAAACAGCAGCAACAAAACTCACTGATGAATCAAAAGTGTTCAGTGTGTGAGGCCTAATTAAGTTGCACAATGTATAGCTGGATCATGTTCAATTCTTTGTGAGCACATTACCCTGTGATTCAAAAGGCCCTGTAAGGCTTGTGCTCTTATCCCTTTAAAAAAGAACTATGTCAGTTTGATCCCTGAGTCCAAACTCATAACCAGCTTGTACTATGAAGTGACTCTCAGTATCTTCCCTAAGCACAGCCTCCTAGAAGGACTAGTAGTACCACAAGTCACCCTTGCCATATAGCATGGGAAATGAATCCACAACCAGGGTAGTCCAGCACATGCTGAAGTAGGTGACAACAAGTAACCTTTTCCTCTTGAGAATTCCTTGTTGTCACCTACTTCAGCATGTGCTAGGCTACCCTGTCTAGCTGCTGGAAGGATCTCCATTCTGTCACATCTTTTCCTTAGTTGAATAGGTCCCCAGACCTTAGGATGATTGATGCCATGATAGGTGTACCATTCGGGCCTTGGAACCCAGCATGATAGCAGCACCTGCCAAAACAAGAAAAAGATCTAATGCATAGTTCTGGGAAAGTCCCTAAATGTACTAACCTTGCTTTTTGACGTCTGCAGTTCCACTTCTGGCTAACTGTTCTAGCTAACTGAGGTATTTCAACACAACATGTGGTTTTTTTGTGCTTCAAAGATCACTCTGAGAAAGACTTGAGACTACTCCTGGGTCCCATACACCCAATATAGTCACCAATTGGCTAATAACAACTTTCTATTGGCTTAAACCCATGTCCAAATAATTTCCCTGGTGGATACTTCACAACATTAGGAGCTCAGAGTTTGAGGTTGAATAGGAATGGCCCCATGTGCTCGAATACTTGGCCCATAAAGAATGGCATGACTAGAAGGTGTGATCTTGTTGAAGGAAGTGTGCCAGTGGAGGAAGGCTTTGAGGTCCCATACATTCAAGTGTGGCCAGTGTGACACAGCCCCCTTCTGCTGTCTGAGGATCATGACATAGAACTCTCAGCTCCTTCTCCAGCACCATGTCTGCGTGCATACAACCATGTCTCCTGCCATGACAATAATGGACAAAACCTCTGAACTGTAAGGTAGCCTCCATTAAATGCTTTTCTTTCTAAGAGTTGCCGTGGGCATGGTGTCTCTTCACAGCCCTTCTAAGAGTTGAAGTTAGTTTCCACAAAATTAAGTGAAAAGCATTGACTGATGTGTAATGATGAGAACAGGTAGACGTTGTCTAGGCAACTTAGGGTAAATGACTTCAAGGAAAATAACCATGTTTGTTGGGGTTTTTTTTGTTGTTTTGTTGTTTTTTGTTTTGTTTTGTTTTTACTGTCTAAAAGCAGAAAATGTCTTTGGGTCTCTTGGTAGCCTTGTTCTTGCCAGAAGCCAAAGACACTAGAAGTGTTTGGGAGCTATGATCCCTGATCTGTCTCTTAAATGATTTTAGAGTTCTCTTCAGAAGATAGAATGTTAAGTTACCAATAATGGCTTTTATGAATTAGCATTATTAAGCAATATTAATATATATGATTTGAGCGGATAAACCAAACAGCAGACCACGCCAAGGTGATTCCACGTGAGAGGTTTATTAAGCAGGGATGGGGAGCAGTAAAGTGGGTAGAAGAGTAGAGAAGAGAGAGAGGAGGAGGAGAAGAGGGGGGAAAAGAAGAAGAGAAGAGAGTGGGGGTAAAGAGAGGAGGGGAAGAGGAAGAGGAGGGGGTGATCTCCTAATTTATACAGAGAATGACATCACACCAATGAGGGTGGGGACTGAGCCAGGTGAGTTGTGGGATTGAGGGTCGTTGTCCTGGCAACGCAGGTCTCCTGTCACATGGTTGGGCCAGGCCTTGGAGTGTCCTGGTGCTAACAATGGCCCATAAAGGAAAAAAAATTATTCAAGAAAATAGACTCTCTGGCTGTGTGTGACTTAATATCCTTGTGATTATTAAGTAAATCCTTTTGGAATATACAAATGTGGCCTTAGTATCACCAGTGGCTAAGAATGTCATCAAAGGACATCTGAGGCCTATATATAGCAGAGCCTTCTCTACTTTGATGTACCCCACCTACCTGATTTTTTTTTTTTTTTTCGAGACAGGGTTTCTCTGTGTAGCCCTGGCTGTCCTGGAACTCACTCTGTACACTAGTCTGGCCTTGAACTCAGAAATCCGCCTGCCTCTGCCTCCCAAGTGCTGAGATTAAAGGCGTGAGCCACCATGCCCAGCTACCAACCTGACTTTTAAAGTGCCTTGACTTATGAACAAAAACTTCATGAAACTGTTTCCACAATGGAACATGATGATGGGATACTAGAAGTCTGTGTCCTTGGGCCATGGTGCTAAGATGAGGCTGCGTTGTGCCCTAAGTTATTCCATATTATATGAAACAGTGGTTTCTCAGGCTGGGCATTACCCCAAGAGGCTCAATTTTACAAGCAGCTGTTGACTCTATTTTATATAGAAATGCAGAAGACTAGGATAACTCTGCACCTTTATGGACATATACCCAGTGCCATATGTCTAGTGCCACCCATGAGGTACAGGCTGATAAATGATGCATCCCTAAAAGTCGAAAGGATACTACCCTATATGTCGGTCAAAGGAAACTGGGTGTTAAGAAAGGGTGTGGCTCCTTTATCCCACTCAGCCTCACAAAAGAGAGTGTGTCCTGAGCATGCTAGGTCAGAAACATAAAGGAATGTGAGGCTCAGGACTTTGGCGGCTGTAGAAGGCAAGCAACTTGGACACAGAAAAATGAATGGTGGCTAGAGAAGGGCCCATAAACAAAGGGGAGCAAGCTGAGCTGAAGCTCCTGAGAGAGTCATGAGTTCTCTCTGCCATTTCCTTGATGTTGGCATTGAATGATCGCTTGACCATTCTGAAGGCTGGTGGTCCTCACAGTATTAGGTATCTCTCCTTTCTGTGAGGTTTGGCCCTCTCTGCCACCTTGCAGTGACTTTTTCCAGTCCCTGTAGGCAAAGTAGGGCTGTGGAGAGACTTCCCAGTACCTTCAAGGGCCTGTGTGTAGAGCTTTGGAATGCTGGAGGCATAATCAATGAACAATCGTCTAGCATGTGCAAAGTCTTTGGTTTGGTTTGAAGAAAGCAAGCTGGATTACAATAATAGAAAACATGCTAGAGAGTCTGATATAGTTAATGTTCTGTGATAAACCACCATGACCAAAGGCAACTTGGAGACAAAAGGGATTATTTGGCTTTCACGTCCTGATCATAGTCCATCATGGAAGGAAGTCAGTGTAGAAAACCCTGACAGCAGGAACTGAAGCAGAAACCATGAAAGAATGCTGCTTACTGGTTTGCTCCTCATGGTTTGTTCAGCCTGCTGCTTTATAGACCCCAGGGCCACCTGCCCAGGTGCCAGTACCATCCACAGAAGGCCCTACAGCATCATTATTTAAAGAATGGCCCACAGGTTTGCCTATAGACCAAGTTCTCAATTAAGGTTTCCTCTTCCCATGTAACCCTAGCTTGTGTCAAGTTGGCCAAAACCTAACCAGCATAGAGGCACAAACAAACGAGGATTTTTGTTTTTCACTTAAGATGTCTGGAGGTAGGTGACAGCTCCTGCTGCTGAGTCAGTGGTCCTGTGAAGTCAAGGCTAAGCACCCCAATACTCTTTCGATCATTTCCTCAGAATTTCAAAGTGGCTGCTGTGCTGGAAATCCAGACATAAAGTTATTGTTGACTGTGTCAAAAATGAAAAGGACCAGGGTGGTGATTATAAAACCAAATGAAGTATCTACAAGGGGCCTCACAACAAAGGCCCATTTGTGTCTTATTAGATAGAGGGCTGATCCATGGCTACCCTCAGGAAACAACAACAACAGCAATAACAACAACAACAACAACAACAAACCCAACAGGAGTTGGGGATGGGTCTGGATCAGCTAACCCTCCTTGTTTGTTATTTTGTTCTGTTTCCAGTTTTCCTGAAAACCTAGCTGAAGGTACTGGGATCTGAAATGCCCATTGCTAAAGAGCTCTGGAGGCAGTGTAAGTGGCCTGGGGAAGTTGAAAGGAAATTAGAACTCTATACTCAGTGCTTCTGCTACCAACTGCTATGGTTTTTCCCCTCTGAGCAGTTTTGAGGTTCTCTGTGGGTACCAAATGGATGTCCTGCAGGTTATGTGGGTTCTGACACTGATTCTCAGGAGTGAGAACACAGCCAGCAAACTACCTGCTCACTCCCGCACCACTCGTCCCATTCGATGACATCCCAGGTCATGGATTTGCACACAAAGCTTTTATTGCAGGACCCTAATCTCTATGGGACTATTATTAAAGTTGTGGATGAACCCACTGGGTTTGGGCTTGAGGGCCAACCTAGCCAGCATCCAAGTGTTCTACTTTCCTCTCCTAGGGGTTCTTCCAGAGGCTCCATTTCAAAGGCAGGATGGACCATGGCGTTCTGTTGGCTTGGCAGGGCTGAAATTTCCAACCCAATAATTGAATGACCATTTCCTCTGGCCACCAGATCACCTTTCCACAAGTCATATCTACAGTATAAATTCAGGGGCTGTAGAGTCTTCGAATGCCTAACAGACAACATGCCTCTTAAGCCAAATTTGAGAGATATGTGCCAGGAGCCAAGGATGAAGACCAAATGGTTATATCACAATGAAGAGCCTTTCAAAAATGCA
This sequence comes from Mus pahari, assembly GCF_900095145.1. Lineage (NCBI taxonomy): Eukaryota > Metazoa > Chordata > Mammalia > Rodentia > Muridae > Mus > Mus pahari. The sequence continues at coordinate 132,257,846 of NC_034594.1, forward strand.
GTTCTTTAAACCATGAAGAACTGAAGTCACAAGGAGCCAGAAAGCAGATGGATGAACAAGGAGGCTGGCCCAGTCACACATCCAGATCGAGTGGTGAGTGGTGAGCCAGGCTTCTTCTTGTTACTAGGTGAGATGTCCAGCAAACCTGTCAACAAACAGTGTAAGGAACAGCTCACTTCCCCAGGGGCCCCTCAGCACATCAGATGTGAGAGCAGAGTTGTCTTCATATGGAAACTCCCTCAGTGTTCTCTCCAGCATCATTCTGAGCCATGTGAGAACAGTGTCAGATCATTCCTCAAAGACAAAGCACAGTAGAGCCAGGTACTGGGCCACACAAGCTCCAAGATGACAGGGTGTGGCAGCTGCGGAGGAGCTCAAGAACTTTTTACCAGAGGACTGAAAAACCACCTTGGTTCTTGAATGAGGTGGACCAACATAAGGGAAAGCTCCTTCACAGCATCTTCAGCTATGGTTAGGTGGCAACCCCTAGGGGTGATAGAAAGATCTGGCAACAGTAAATGGTTTCTGAGTGTACAAAGACCAAAAATTAAATTAAAGTCAAATTCTTAATTTGCAGGGATCTTGCTTTGTGCTTCTTGCAGGGATTACGCATCTTTTGTGACACATTTTCTTGGCAGTTTAGGGCTTTGAACTGTATATGTGCACCGTGCAGTATAACACATTCAGGCTGAAACACGTCAGACCACACATAAGAGCAGGGCGTGTTGTGAATCATGGTACTTTTTTTTTTTTTTAACTATATACACACTTTATAGGAAACATAGTTATTTAATTATTTTTTTAAAAGCTGTTTATTTTCTCCCACCATCATTCCTTACCATGCCCAGAACAAGCTAATGTATCTTTAAATTATACTGTGTTAAAATGGTTGACTTTAAAATTCAAGGAGTTTTCCTATAATCTCAGCACTTGGGAAGCTGAGGCAGGAGGATCACAGTAAATTCAAGGTCAGTTTAGGCTACTTAGTGAGTACCAGAACAGCCTGGACTATAAAGTGAGACGATATTTCAAAAGAAAAAAAATGCTGACTTTATTTTTAATAAAAGTTCATTAAATAGTTTTGGCTTGAGATGATGACAAAATTTCCGAAATGGCTATACACATAGTCTACCATTTTTGTGCTAATTATTTATACAAAGCACATTTTCTGTACCAATGACTAATTCTGTCAATATAATCAAACACATCCATCTCATCAGAAAAAAAATATGCTTTATCTTTAATAAGGATGAAAAGACATGTATACCAATTTAGAGTCTCTTTAGAGTCTCTTTCTTGCTTATTAAGAATAAACGTTTGGGGCCATCCGTATCCCAAGACTGGCTGGGCCATGGCAGTCCAGGCCCTGTGCCTACAGCTGCTCAGTGACCTGGAGAAACTGGAGGTGAAGCAGGTGGCCCTGAACGCCTGGGTGGAGAAGAGTTGGCTCTCACTTGCCAAGGCTCGCTATGCCTTGGGAGACAAGTCAGTAGGGCCCCTGCAGTATGCTTCGCCTATGGATCCTCAGGTCTGTATGCGTGCCAGTGAGGCCCAGGATGGACCCCAGACCTTCAGGGTGATCAAAGCTGACGCCCAGGCCCCGGAGCAATTGGAGCCTAGCGAGGCATCTCTGCGCAGGCGCAAGGGCCCTACCAAGACCAGAGTCGGGAACCTCGGTAATTCCTCAAGATCCCTTGAACTGGTTTGGAATCGTGGTTCCTCACAGTCTGCGGCAGGCCCAAGCCAGCTTCCAGGATGGCCTATAGCTAGCTGGCTGCAGGTATAGCCAGCCTCCAGACTCACATCAGCTGGGGTCGAAGTCAGCTCCGAGGCCTCCAGAAAAATCTGTAGGAATTAGACCCTCGGCCTACCTGACCTGCAAGCCTTTCCTGCAGCAGTCTGGCTTCATCTTTGGGAAGGTGCTCTAGGGAAGGACTTAAGCTTTTTCTGCCTGTAACTTCTTTTCACCCAAGAAATTCTTGTGTGATCTTGGCTCTACAGATGTATACGTAGACACAAACCAGACGTTTATTCTTTCTTTCTTTTTTTTTTTTTTACTGTAACTTTCACTTTATTCAATTTTTTCTATACAAGTTTGTGTTTTTGCAATTCGTAAGTAGATAAACCAATATAAGAAAAATTAACAAACTAGGAAGAAATATTTATACCCCACAAATTATTATTTTCCCCTTCCCAACACAACTAGAAAGATAGTTCCGGGGGGGTGGGGGGAGAAGTGAAACAAGACACATCTACAGAGGTAAAGCTCCCACAGTGGAGGAAAGAAGTGGGTGGCCATGTCAAGGCTTTATTGAAGTGTGTGTGAAAACTGTTTTTCCCAGTGTGACCTGAGCCTTCAGTGTGAAACTATCCTCCGTGCCCTTAGCCCAACCGGGGAGAAAACACCAACCACGTTTATTCTCTTTGCTTGCTTCTCTTTGCACTTTTTCTCTTTCCAATTTTTATTTGCATGTATGACTTGAATGTTGCAGGCATGTATACAGTGTTTCTTGATCATAACGGCCCCATGTTTCCTTCTCTAGCTCCTTCTAGGAGCATCCTCCATCAGTCTTTCTCTGAACTTCATGTCCTCCTTATTTGTTTTTTTAATATTTTATTCATTTTATGTGTATGAGTGATTGATTGCACTCGTGTTTATGCCCCACATGCATGCCTGGTGCCATGCAAGTCAGAAGAAGGGCATCAGATCCCCTGGAACTAGAGCTGCCATGTGGGTCCTGAGAATTGAACCCTTGACTTAAGTCAAGGGCAGCCGGTGCTCTTAACCAGAGTTATCTCTCCAGTCCCTTATTTACTGTTTATTTTTCAATTTGATGGGATTAGTGGTTCCCATATAGAAATGGGTGTGGGGACATTTACTGAGGGGTGAGGAACTGAACACTGTTCTCTCCTAAAGAAAGGTGACTCTCCCTGCACACAGCAGTCATCAATTGACTCAACTAGGAGTGGGGCCTCAGGATCTCCTCCCTAAGTACTACACTGCTTTCCTAATAGGTACAAGGCCCCAAGTTCATTCCTTAGGGGAGGTCTATTTCATTCTAGAGAGCATAAGGCCAGTGAAATGCAGAAATCTACCTGTTAAGTGGTATACTTATTCAGAAAGAAGTTAAGTAATGTGAGTAGCATATATTTTAAAGGGTAAGTTTTCTAAGATGACAGTATTAATTAGAAAAGCTAAGTAACAAGGAAGGCCCAAAGGAGGATGCTTGAATCTCGCAGAGAAGGGGAAATAAAATAGACATGGGGATGGATGGATGGAGGAAACTGGGTGGGAGGTGGGGTGGGGAGGGGAACAGAAGGGATCAAGTGTGGAGAAGGAGAGAGAACTGGAATTGGTAGTGGTGGGGGCTCATGTATGGTACAAGCTAGAAATCTAGGAAAATGGAAACTCCCAGAATTCTATAAGGGGAATATGAAGCCTGAATTAGCCATTTCCTATAACCAGGCAAGTCTTCCAATGGAGGGATTGAGACACCAACCCAGCCACAAAACCTTAGACCCATAATTTGTCCTGCCTACCATATGTAGGGGGGTAAATGATGAAGCAGAATTTGAGGAAGGGCCAACCAATGACTGGCCCAGCTTGAGACCCATGCCATGAGAGGGAGCCCACCCCTCATTTTTAACGATATTCTGCTATACCTGAAGACAGGTGCCTAGTGTGACTGTCATCAGAGAGGCTTCACCAGAAACTGATGGAAACTGATGCAAAGATTCACAGCCAAACATTAAATGGAGCTTGGGGAACCCTGTGGAAGAAGGAGTTGAAGGAGTCAGAGGTCAAGGACACTACAAGAAAACCTTTGCCATCAACCAGCCTGGGCCTCCAGGAGCTCATAGAGACTGAACTGCAAACCAGAGAGCATGCCAGGGATGGCACGAGGCCATCTGTACATTTGTAGCAGCTGTGTGGCTTGGTCTTCAGGTGGGACTCCTAGAGAGGGACCAGGGGCTGTCTCTGATTACATTGCCTGCCTTTGGATCCCTTTCCCCTAACTGGGCTGCCCTGTCTAGCCTCAACAGCTGAAAATATGCCTGGTCTTACTGCAACTTGATATGCCAAGGCAGGTTGATATCCATGGGAGACCTCCCCTTTTCTGAGGAGAAGGGGAGGAGAGGTGGGTGAAGGGGGTGGGTGTATGAGTTCTCAGCATGAGTTCTACTTGCAAGTCTGATGCCAGGAGAAGGTAGAAGGCAGAAGGAGGCATCAGATTCTCCTGAGACTGGAGTTACAGATGGTTATGTGTCATCATTATGTGTTCTGGGAATTAAACCCTAGTCCTCTGACAGCTGAGTCATCTTTCCAGCAGCCTCCATGATGGAATTTTAACTGGCTTGATCTTGTGCAAGTCTTGTGTAGGTAACCCCAGCTGCTGTGGTTCATGTGTGCAGAGCCAGGCCCTGTGCAGAGGACTGCATTTCACGGCACTCCTTCTTCTGGCTCTTACAGCCTTTCTGCCCCTCTTCCTTGATGTTCCCTGAGCCTTGGGAGGGGCACTGCTATCATAGCCCATCTGTAGCGGATCACTCACAGTCGCTAATTCTCAGCATCATAAACACTCTGGACTAACCATTATGCACCACAGGATGAAACTTCTCTAATCAAGGTTCAGAGTAGCACAAATCGATGGATATTAACACATATATTTAGATGACTGCTTGATATTTAAATATGCAATCTAAATATATTGATATTTATATATTTAAATATTTAGACATGAATTATAAAAAGTAACATCAATTTGTTCTCCCCTAGGGCCTATAACTTCCCTAACCTGGAGTTTTGAGCATGTTTGCAGTTCCAGGAATTAACTCCCTCCTGTGGAACAGGCTTCAAATGCAATCAAGAGAGTGGTTGTTTGCCCCATCATCGTGTGTCACTACTGCAACAGCGAGTACTTTCTTGCCCAGCAGGTCAGCCTTGTAGCATGCAGGGTCCAGTGCTGGGTGAGACCATTGATTCCTTTTCCTCCCCGGCAGCCTGGACAGTGCCTTCTGTGAAAGCTAGCCAGCAGGGACAATATTCTGGCCCGTTCCAAGACTGATTTCTCTATATCCTGCAACCAGTGTATGATGTCTTCCATAGAAAGACCTTACTGTCTAGTTCTGGTGAGCAATAAAGACCAATGATGATAATTCGTGTTGTTTCTTAGGGGCCTCCAGGTCCTGCCTGATTAATAAAGCACAGGGAGCTAACCTGTGCCTGGCACTGAGATTTCTATTTAATAACCTGTGCCTGCTGGGAGCAGTGTTGCTCGCTAATGTGGAGTCCTTCTCTTCAGAATCCCCATTGAAAATTATACTTTTAATTAGCTTAAAAACTAGTGGGATTTCATAGTGTTTCTTTATGTACCCTTAATTTTGTTTAATCCACTTTCCTCTCCTCTGCTTCCCCTAGCCATGTCCAGTGCACATCAGACATTGTTCCCACTGTTCTCCCAAATTCTTTCAAATCACTTATGTTCTCTCCCCTTTTGTGTTGTGTATTTTGCTTGAACTCCAAGATCATGAGTTCCCAAAGTAGGTTCCCTTGTGGCGATTTTTCTAAACAAAACTTGTCTGTTGATTCTCTCTTCCCCCTTCTGCCCTCCCCCACCGTCCCCCTGTGTTCTCCCTTCAGGAGCTTCCCTCCACCTGCACAGCACACATGCACACATGGCTCCTCCACTTCCTCCACAAAGGGTGCCTAACTACATCCAGTGCCCTGGAGTTAGCATTTAGCACTGCAGAGAGGTTAAAGCTCCCAGCTGCTCTTAGGGTTCAGTTTTAAACTAAGCAGTTTTAACCAGTTTGAGGGGTGCTTGCTGAGATGTTAATGTAATGCCAGTTTGAGTTTCCTCTTTGGGATTATTTTGCCTCTCCCAATTCCCTAATCCTGGTCAATCCCAACAAAATAACACCTCAAAGAAAGAAAGACAGACAGACTGTGGGTTTGGTTTGCTGTTGGCTGCAGCCAGAGGGCGCTTGAGTAACAGTGTTCACAGAGGGCAGGCTTCCTCTGCACTTCCAGATCAGCCCAAAGCTAGAGCCCCTTGGTGGAACTCAAGGACCAGCACCCCTCCCTGGACTGCTCTGCCCAGAGGAGAAAAATCTACCCTAGGAGCAGAGATAGGAGTGACCATAGGGTTGTTGTCACTCGTCTGACAGACTGTCGATCCTGATCAGAAGTCACTTTCTGTTCCTCATAGCTCATATGCTCCTCTGCTCTCCTGAAGAGAAGGTACCTGAGCCCCTAGGCCTCCCTGGATATATGCCTATCCTCCTCCTCCTCCTTCTCCTCCTCACCCTTCCTCTCCCCTCCCCCTCCTTCTCCCCCCTCCTCTTCCTCCTCTTCTTTCTTTTCCTTCCCCCTCTTCTCTTTTTTTTTTCTTTTTCTTTTTTCTTTTCAGTTTTTCGAGACAGGGTTTCTCTGTGTAACTCTGGCTGTCCTGGAACTCACTCTGTAGACCAGGCTGGCCTCGAACTCAGAAATCTGTGTGCCTCTGCCTCCCAAGTGCTGCGACTAAAGCCATGTGCCACCACTGCCCGGCTTCTCCCCTGCACCATTCTTCTCCTCCACCTCCTCCTCCTCTTCCTCCTCCTCCTCCTCCTTCTCCTCCTCCTCCTTCATGGGATGGCCCCATGCACATAGGCTGGCATATCTTTTATCCCATTAATCTTCTTAATGGCTCAATCATCAATCTGTAGCGGGCAGAAGGAAAGTGTCCACTCCCCAATCCTGCCTGCAAGGAGTTCATACCTAGACCAATGCAGAATTGTGATCCAGGAATCCAAGAAATAATTTAATTTTCAGCCTCCAAGAAGGTTTTTGTGACTAGTTATTCTACAGTTCGAGCAATGTTTAGTTTCAGTTGTGCACCACGGGAAGAGAGACATCCCTCTTGGAACCTTCACACCTTTACTGGAACATTCCCCAAGGCAGTACTATTTATTCCTTTTGTCACTAACACCCAGTGTTTAGATGTTTGTACTAAAATATCTTAATGTAGTCCCATTGTCTCCAGAACACAAAAATTCTTTATAACTTTCTCAGCCAAGTTAGGCGATATTAAGTTTGTCAGCTATGTCACAAATGAACATCTACTAAAACCAGCTCAGGTACCCATAGTAGCAATACTTTAAAAAAATTAGAAAATATTTTAGACAAGCCAGTATTTGTTTTAGAGGAAGTCAGATCACTCGGAGTAGTCTACATAACAGATAGTTCTTATCACTGATGCTCTGCTCTGCTTCCTAATGTGCTGGACCGATGGGAGGGGTAGAAGCCAGAAGGTCCTCTATGTGTGGTCTCCCAATGGGAACATCCAGCCTCAGGCACAGGAAGTAGGCTGGAGACCCAAAAGGTGCTGCTTCAGCAATGCCAGGCTAACAAGTAGGGGGCAAGTCTGGGTGGTCCTCAGAGCTGATGCAGGGACTTTGACTGCAAGATTAGGAGTCAAGCAGACAGAGCCACCTCAGAAAATCCAGCAGAGTTGGATTTTCACCCATTTGGGCTGCAATGACAACCTACCGTAATATTTGTCTTTGAAATATTAAAATTAAAATATGATGGCAAAACCATCTCCCCGTCCCCTTCTTGCTTTCAGCGTCTCCATGACCGCCCCTCCCTCAATTTGCTCCCTGGACCATTATGTTTTTATCTCAGTCCTGTAGGTTAGAAGGCTGGATCAGAGGACCATAATGGTGAAGATCCACCAAGGACTCTCTTCTGGGTTGCAGTCGGTGTTTTATTGTGACTTCAAGTGACAGAAAGGCAGCAAGCTATCTCACTGCTGCTGCTGGTGGTGATCATGGTGGTGGTGGGTGTGTAGTTTTTTTTTTAACTCATTTGCAAAGCCTCCATTCTCCCAAGCTGTCAGCTCCCAAAGACCCCATCCACAAGCCATCACATCAGATAAAGCTTGTAATATATGGATGAGGGTGCACTAGTCCATTGCAAGTGAGGCTTTCCAGCTTGCTTTTCTGCTATTCATCCGCATCCCTGGAGGGCAGATTCCAGGCTCTGCCCTTTCAGAAACCATCTATATTTATGAGTAAACATCCACTGGCCCTCCTGTTGCCATCTGTAAAATGGAGTGGCTGATCTTCAAGATATTACTAGTTATTTCAGTGAATAGTCTTCTGAAACGTGTGTGTGTGTGTGTGTTTGGTGTGTTAGTGAGTGTGTGCATTCCCACCTCTGTGTGTGCACCAATAGGGGAAAGCACCTGGTGGCTGTGTGATAAGAAGTTCCCCTCCTGGCCCCTGCCACATGACGCTGCAGTCCATAGCAGAGAGTGTGGGAGAATCCCTGGCTGCAGCCATCTGGCTCCTGCTTCTCCTCCTCTGATATGAAAAGAAAACACATGCTGTTATTCTACGAATATTCTTGGCTATCTTCTGAGTGTCAGGTACAATGATGGGTGCTGGGGTAAAAAAGAAAATGAAACTATTAAGAGAACACAGGGCCTGCCCCCTGGAACACTGCTCTGATGTGTGAACTCTGGTTAGGAATGAGGAGGGGACAGGAAATCTATTGGCTGTGATTTTCCCATACTGTGGTAAAATACAATACCTTAAACTATAAAACAGACAAACAATAATCCTTTTAGTCTTGGTTTGTTTTCCTGTTAGGTGTTTTTTGTTATTGTTTCCTCCCCCTCCCACACACAGGTTTCTTTGTGTAGCTTTGGCTCCTGTTGTGAATTTTCAGACCATATAGGTGGCCAAAATCAATAATTCTTTTTTTATTGTCAAGGTCAGTAGAAGGTCTGGTCCTCTGGCAGTGGTTCTCAGCCTTCCTAATGCTGTGACCCTTATGAATTATAATGTAAACATCTGATATGCAGGATATCTGATATGCGACCCACAGACACACGACCCACAGGTTGAAAACTTGCTGTCCCGGGGGCTCACTTGGTCTTGGGAAGCGCCTCTGCTTCCTTCTATCTTACCAGTTTTTACGGCTGTGTGTGGATACATCAAGAGCTTCCTTTGGATATAGCTTCATTTGTAATTAGACATTTTTTCCTGTATGAATTTTTTTCCTGTGTGTTGAACCTATAAATATAAAACATTGACTCTAACCTGATATGGTCTCTATGGCTTCCCCCAAACTAGGTCAGTTGACGTGCCACAGGTGCAGGGTATTTTGATAGATGGTCCATAACCACCTGGGATGTAGATGACCTGGGAGAGCAAGGGACAAAAATGCTGTCCCTTTCATTCATTTGACCAAGGGAGTATAGCCTACAGGGTGGGGTCCTAGAAGCTGACTGAGTAGTCAGAATAGAGTGGGGCTGGGAACCAAGTTTATCATAGCCCACTGGTGTTGAGAGCCTGTAGCGCCATCAGCTCCTGCAGCTACACAGGGCCCAACCTCCCAGGTCCAGATCCTCTCCAGCCGTCTTTTGGGCACTTCCCCAACCCTGGAATGTGAGAAGAGAGTGAGAAAGGAAGACTCCTCCAGTGGGTTTTTAAAAGCTGCCCACAGTTCTTAGGGCAAGCTGGGAAAATGAGAGCTAACTATTAGGTTCAGTGTTTGACTACTTACTAAGCCAAGCCTACCTCTCTATTTACTATTTTACTTAGGGCAGTTGACTTAACTTTTTTTTTTTTTTT